>NC_041214.2:112522793-112533518 GCF_002837175.3 Physeter macrocephalus | reverse complement strand
AACAGTCTTTATTTTTAAGTCTATTTTATCTGATATGAGTATTGCTACTCCAGCTTTATTTTGATTTCCATTTGCATGGAATACCTTCTTCCATCCCCTCACTTTCAGTCTGTATGTGTCCCTAGGTCTGAGGTGGGTCTCTTGTAGACAGCATATATACAGGTCTTGTTTTCATATCTAGGCAGTCTACGTCTTTTGGTTGGTGCATTTAATCCATTTACAGTTAGGTAATTATCGATATGTGTGCTCCTATTGCCATTTTCTTAATTGTTTTGGTTTTGTTGTTGTATGTCTTTTTTCTTTCCTTCCTCTTTTGTTCTCTTGTGGTTTGATGACCATCTTTAGAGTTGTGTTTGGGTTGCTTTTTCTTTTCTGTATGGTTATCTATTGTAGTTTTGGGGTTTGCTGTTCCCATGAGGTTCTGATATAGCAGTCTATGTATGTACAAGGTTGTTTTAAGTTGCTAGTCTCTTTCCCCTAGAGGAGTTCCTTTAGCATTTGTTGCAAAGCTGGTCTGGTGGTGCTGAAATCACTTAGCTTTTGCTTGTCTGTAAAGCTTTTGATTTCTCCATCAAATCTGAATGAGAGCCTTGCTGGGTAGAGTATTCTTGGTTGTAGGTTCTTTTTTCTTATTTTTTATTTTTTTTAACATCTTTATTGGAGTATAACTGTTTTACAATGGTGTGTTAGTTTCTGCTTTACAACAAAGTGAATCAGTTATACATATACATATGTTCCCATACCTCTTCCCTCTTGCGTCTCCCTCCCTCCCACACTCCCTATCCCACCCCTCTAGGTGGTCACAAACCACCTAGCTGATCCCCCTGTGCTATGCGGCTGCTTCCCAGTAGCTAGCTATTTTACATTTGGTAGTGTATATATGTCCATGCCACTCTCTCACTTCATCACAGCTTACCCTTTCCCCCTCCCCATATCCTCAAGTCCATGCTCTAGTAGGTCTGTGTTTTATTCCCGTCCTACCCTGCGGGAGTCCAGCTCCTGCAGGTCCAGGAATACCCGAGGGATGGACAGCGTCGGCGAGGGGAGGTTAAATAAATCCATAACACTCTGTATGTGCAAGCATGGTCTCATATTTTATTTTCTCACAGTCAGATTTATATACCCTAAGTGATTGCAACATCAGGTGCCTAGCTAAAACTTCAGAAGATATTTATAATAGATTGTACCTAATATTTCTATATGTACTTTTAAAATAATTCTAAAGGTTTTCAAAACATCATTGTTTTTCTTAGAGTAGGTTCAATCCGTACTAATAACAAAGCCAAGCTAATATGTAACAAGCCATTAAAAGAAACTATGAAGGAGGAAGTTTCCTGAACTTTCCTATGTGTCCCAGAGGTCCGCATGGACGAGTCTTAACAATGTACCCCTAAATTATCTACAATACATCTCACAATTCAGTCTATCATTGTGTTCTTCTGGGCAAGAAGCCTTGTCTGAATGGACGAGTCAACAATTCCAATGTTGGCAGTCGACTCTGTATGATTAATTTATCCTTATACCAGAACCAACAATACGCGTAATCATTTCTTACTCCCATGTAGGGCCATTGCTTTTTTATTATTGGTGTTTTCCATAGAAACAACCCTTCATTTCCAGGTGGTTTGTTGTTTCTCCCACCAGCCAGGGGCTGTTGTTAAAAAGTCCCAATTCGTAGGTTTTGGTTTGGGAGGGGGAAGAGGATGTTTTACACGGTTAAGCTTGGGACAGGGGGCAAATCCCCCATGTACTTTTCCAAGGCAGAAGCACAAAATTACAAAACAGCTCAGATGAGATGTAGTCAGCTTCCTGGGCGCAGCACTGCCCTGCACCGCTGTCTTGGTGTTGTTCCATGACCCTGTCATGGCACGGAGGCTCCAGGTTGGCTTCCAACATTTCCCCCGTTTTCATTTGTTAGAAGCTCGCTGCTGCCTGGGAGTCTCTGTGCTTCCTGGACTTGGGTGACTATTTCCTTTCCCATGTTAGGGAAATTTTTTACTATAATCTCTTCAAATATTTTCTCAGGTTCATTCTCTCTCTCTTCTCCATCTGGGTCCCCTATAATGTGAATGTTGGTGCATTTGTTGTCCCAGAGGTCTCTTAGGCTGTCTTCATTTCTTTTCATTCTTTTTTCTTTATTCTCTTCTGTGTCAGTGATTTCCACCATTCTGTCTTCCAGGTCACTAATCCATTCTTCTGTCTCAGTTATTCTGCTATTGAGTCCTTCTACTCTATTTTTCAAGTCAGTTATTGTATTGTTCATCTCTGTTTGTTTGTTCTTCAATTCTTCTAGGTCTTTGTTAAACATTTCTTGCATCTCCTCGATTCTTTCCTCCATCCTTCTTCCGAGGTCCTGGATCATCTTCACTATCATTATTCTGAATTCTTTTTCTGGAAGGTTGCCTATCTCCACTTCATTTAGTTGCTCTTCTGGGGTTTTATCTTGTTCCTTCATCTAGGACATAATCCTCTGCCTTTTCATTTTGTCTGTCTTTCTGTGATTGTGTTTTTCGTTCTGCAGGCTGCAGGATTGTAGTTCTTCTTGCTTCTACTGTCTGTCCTCTGGTGGATGAGGCTATCTAAGAGGCTTGTGCAAGCTTCGTAATGGGAGGGACTGGTGCTAGGTAGAGCTGGGTGTTGTTCTGGTGTGCAGAGCTCAGTAAAACTTTAATCCGTTTGTCTGCTGAAGGGTGGGGCTGTGTTCTCTCCCTGTTGCTCATTTGGCCTGAGGTGACCCAGCACTGGAGCCTACAGGCTCTTTGGTGCGGCTAATGGTGGACTTTAGGAGGGCTCACACCAAGGAGTAGTTCCCAGAACTTCTACTGCCAGTGTCCTTGTCCCCATGGGGAGCCACAGCCACCCACTGCCTTTGCAGGAGAGCCTCCAACACTAGCAGGTAGGTTGGTTCAGTCTCCTATGGAGTCACTTCTCCTTCCCCCTGGGTCCTGGTGTGTACAAGATTTTGTGTGTGCCCTCCAAGAGTGAAGTCTCTGTTTCCCCCAGTCCTGTTGAAGTCCTGCAGTCAAATCCTGCCTGACTTCAAAGTCCAATTCTCTGGGGATTCCTCCTCCTGTTGCCAGACCCCCAGGTTGGAAAGCCTGATGTGGGGCTCAGAACCTTCACTCCAGTGGGTGGACTTCTGTGGTATAATTGTTCTCCAGTTTGTGAGTTGCCCACGCAATGGTTATGGGATTTCATTTTATTGTGCTTGTGCCCCTCGTATCATCTTATTGTGGCTTCTCCTTTGTCTTTGGTTGTGGGGTATCTTTTTTGGTGAGTTCCAGTGTTTTCCTGTAGATGATTGTTCAGCAGTTAGTTGTGATTCTGGTGCTCTCGCGAGAAGGAGTGAGTGCACCTCCTTCTACTCCACCATCTTGAACCAATCTCCTCCTCTTCATTTAAAAAATTCATTACAGAGATCTGAAATCATCCCAATTTCCTTCTAGGTCATTCAGATTAGAAATATGATTTCTAATAATTTAAATTGTAAGAACATTCCAATGCAAAACAGCTTAGAAATCCTTTGGCATGTATAATAATGGTGTTTACCTACAATGGAAAGAAAACAGACATTAATTGATTGCCAAATATATACCAGCACTTCTCACATTATTTTGTTAATACCCTACTGCCTACCTGACACCTTCACTTGGCTGGACAAGTGATGGGACATCTCCTGGTCCTCCCTCCCAAACCTGCTCTTCTCATCATTTTCCCCAACTCAGTTGACAGTAATTCCATCCTTCCATGTACTCAAGCCAAAGATTTTGGAGTCACTCTTAACTCTCCTATATCTCCCATCTAACCTATCAATAAATCCTTTTGCTTTACTTTAAAAATGTATATATTTATTTATTTGCCTGCGCTGGGTCTTAGTTGCAGCATGCGGGATCTTCATTGTGGCATGTGTGATCTTAGTTGACTCTTTCATTGCCACATGCAGGCTTTTAGTCATGGCATGTGGGATCTAGTTTCCTGACAAGGGCTCGAACCCAGGCCCCCTACATTGGGAGCATGGAGTCTTAACCACTGGACCACCAGGGAAGTCCCCTTTTGTTTTAATTTTAAACATATCTGGAATCAGACTATTTCTCAACATCTCCTCTCCCTGGTTCCAAGCCACCTGATGGTTGCAGTAGACTCCTAGCTGATTTCCTCCTTTGGCATGTGCTCTTCTTTTATCCCTGCATCTAGCTAAAGTAATACTTTTAAAACTAAAGACCGAGCATGTCAAGTTTCTCCTTCTTGTCAAGAGTACATGCAGTCACCTGTAAAGCCCTGACATAATTTGCATCTTTTTACTAATCCCATCTACTTACATACTCTGTTCTAGCCACACTGGCCTCTTTGCTTAAGCTCTCAACTCAGAGCCTTTGCACTTGCTGTTCCCTCTGCCTAGAATACCCTTCCCCCTCATCTACTTCAGATCTTTACTCAAATATTTTTTTCCATAAGGGTTTTCCTGACCACACTATTTAAAATGAAACATTTCCTCCCCTGGTCCCCCAGGCACACACACAGACACACAGACACACATATACATATACATAGTAATACCTACCCTCATTACCTGCTTTATTTTTCTTCACAGCACTTGTTAACTTCTGTTATAGTATATATCTTATTAATTCATCAGTTTTATTTATTTTCTGCATTAGAATAAATTCACTAAAGAAAGGTATTTTGTTTTTTCATTCACTGCTAATATCTTGTTATCTAGAACAATGTCTGGCACATAGCAGGTACTCTGTAAATGCTTATTAAATGAATGAATTTATTCTTACAACAATGCCAGGAGATGATTACTACATTTCACAGATGAGAAAAAAACTACCACCAAAACTACCACCAATAACAAAAAGACAAAAACAAACAAACAAAAAAAACAGATGCAATGAGGTTAAAGAACTATTCAAATAGTTTTTAAACATTAAACTTTAAAAAATGCCTATTAATAAGAGACAGTTTAAATAATTTATGGTATAATGAAATAATGGAATAATATGCAGCCATAAAAATTCATGAGGATAATCTTTATATGCTGATATGGAATGATCTCCAAGATGTGTTTTTAAGTAAGGTATAGAAGTATCACATTATCCTTTGCTTCAAAATCGGGAAAAAATATACATTTGCTGGTGTATGCATAGTCTAAATCTGGAAGTATACACAAGAAACATTGAATACCGCCGGAGATAAAAACTAGGTAACTAGGGATAGTTGAAGGAGGGGTCTTGTCTCTCTATGATGATTTGTACCTTAAAAATTTTGAGCCATCTGAGTGTGCTACATAGTCAAAAAGAAAATTAAACAGTAACTTAACTAAAGTCAGAAACCTAGTAAGTGACAGACAGTGACATTTATATTCAGGACTGCCTAACTCAAAAGCCCGCTTTCTTTCCACTAGCCCATACTGTCTCACAGAAAAATTTGGCAGAATCAATGCATTTAATTTTTCTACTTGGTTGAATTCTTGAAAATCATCTCCAATATATAGAAGGCAAAGAGATATTGACTTTTAGCAGGTCTTTCAGCTGAGTGAATGTCAATGGTGTGAACAGCATAGAGAAGAGTTTGTATACCTTTCTTTCTGCTGAAATCATTTCTTTTCTCTGCTTTCTTAGTCTGCTGAAATCATTTCTTTTCTCTCCACAGCTGCTGGCTGGCAACTCAAGAAAGCAGTGGTTTGATAACAAGTCCATTGTTGTGGTCATTCATCATACCTGTGACCATTATCCTCATCAGCAATGTTGTTATATTTATTGTCATTGTAGTCAAAGTGCTGTGGAAGAATAATCAGAATCTGAAGAGGTAAGATTCCCAATGAATCAGAAGCTGGAAGGCATGGCTCATCTAGTACTAAATATAGCACAGGAATACATCCACAGCTCCTAGAAGAGTTTTCAGATTTGGGGGAAATTGCAAGGATATGTGGTTTGCAGGACAGATTTTCTCTTAAACTTTGTCTCAGAAGGCAGATCTTCTCATCTTCCAACATCAAGACTACAGTGTGAGTCTATTGCATTACCTAAGATACTTCTGCGCTGTATGAGCCCAACTAAAAACCCAACCCAAAGACATCAAGAAAAAAAATGTATCCCCCAATACCAAATATTCATGAAATCAGATTTGAATAATTAAAAATATGAGAGGGTTGTGAGGAGTTGCTGGTAACTGTATTTTCATTTTAGAAACTAGTAACTGTAGGTTATATTTTACATGTGTTGCCTGAATCACATAATAGCTTTAAATTTTTTAAAATTTGTTGCAAACATATAAAAATTGGAACATCGGGCAACATTGGGCCCACATTCCCTGCAGATGGGGCCTGTGCTCTCTGGTTTATCAGTTCCCACGTGGACTGCTTCTTTCCTCTCCATAACTTTTCTGACCCCAATAAGCATTTTCATTGTCATCGCTAATATACAGAAAGAGCTTTCAGTTGGAGAGACAAAGAACAGAAACTATTAAACACATACACTCCCCTCACCTCCACATCCCACAGCATGAATTGGTTAGAACACAGTGCTAATGAGGCTGTGAATTCAGGCTTAATTCTACAAGACTCTTCTTAACCCAAGTAGACTTACTATAAGTACATCTGTGAACTTTGTTGGTCACCATATAGATCCATTTTGAATGAACAGATGGGTGAAAACAGCCATCATTAGTGGGAATGTAATCTTAAACATGTACTTTACTAATCAAGAGTATCATCTTTCCTATATGGATGATAACCCATATTGAGGGGAAATGTGGAGAAAAGACTATCACTGATAATCATTCAAACCTATGTTTTCTTAAAAATGCAGAAAAACCTTGGTGAAATCTTGTTAGCCTAATTGTAAGTTAAGTTATATTTCTTTTATACAAAGCAATATCATTTTGGCCACAGACATCAAACAAATTTGTAATGTTTCAAAATTTTGACTGGTAGCTCCTGGTTCTTAAATTAGCTTAGTTACAGTGAAGAGCAGGTTACAATTTAATTGTTTAACAAATTATCTTCTATGTGTCAGTTAGCTTTTGCTGTATAACAAATTACCTCCAAATTCAATGGCTTAGAATGATAAATATTTATTACTTGTCATAAGTTTGAGTATTGATCATGTAGTTGTTTTGGTTTCAGCTGGCTTGAATGCTGGTAGATAACTTAGGATGAATCACTTTCATGTCTGATGGTTGGTGGTTGGTTGGTATTGAGTGGGAGCTGCTCAGTTGGGAAAGCTCATCTCTGCTGCATGTGGTCTTTCTCTTAACATAGTACTCTCAGGGTTCCAAAGAACAATAAGAAAAGACACGCTCTGATGAGTGGAATGCTTTCAAGCCTTTGTTTGTGGAACAAATGCTAATGTCCCTCTGGTCAAAGTAAGTCATATGGCCAAGCTCAGATTCCAGGGATATAGACTTAGCATGACAGGGAAGAAGGTCACTCTGCGCTTTAATAACTTTTCATTCTGATATCAACTTATGGCATGGGACGGTCCCAGATGCCCAGAAAAGGAATTACTGATCCAGTAGTTATAATCGCTAACATCAAATTCAGTTCCAAAGAAAAAGTTAATGTGAAATTTGCCTGCAGTAGTATTTAAGGAACTGTTTATGCCTGAGCTTTTAAGCAGATATCACTGTCTTTCTCCCTTCCTTCCTTCCTTCCTTCCTCTCTTCCTCTCTTTCTCTCTTTTATTCAGAGTGACATAGGTTTTTCCACCTGAGGCGTAATATTGTTTAATGAACAGTGTATATGTGCAGCTGAATACATATTTTCAGTAGGAGGGTAACAATGATATTAATAAGTAAAAACCTGAATGAACCATATTTCCTTTCTTGTTTTCTCTTACTTAGCACAAAGAAGTTTTCAATCCTAAAGAAGTTTCTTAGCACGTTATCTGTTGCAGTCGTTTTTGGAGTTACGTGGATTCTGGCATACTTAATGCTAATTGATAATGATGGCATCAGGGTCACCTTCAGCTACTTATTCTGCCTTTTCAACACTACTCAGGTATGGTGTGGATTAGTCTGAAAGTAGCAGACTATGGAGTGGTGGAGATGATATCACCTGGACCAAAGTTTTCTTATCTTAAACCTCCCTGAAGGTCATTGCTTAGTTAATTTTGGGTGACTCTATTTTTAATACACTTTGAGGAAAGGGAATAAAAACTTTTTTATGACTTACCTACTATATCCTTTCCTGGACTGGAGTTCATGGAACATAATTGCAATGGGGTTGGCCAATGTTAGTCCCTTTTCTCTGAGCAGTAGAGATTTTGTTGAGCAGCTAGCTTGGGAGGCACCTCCTTTGCCTTTCTGCCATGCAGCAGGTTCACAGCACCTCACCGTGGTTATATGGTCAATGTTACAGTGATCCCTGGAGCTTGGACCCCTGTGGGGTTGGCTTAATTTTTTCTTTCTCTCTTTTTTGAAATTTTATGATTATCTTATTTTTAAAAAAAACTTTATTGAGGAATAATTGAGAATAATTGCCAACTATAACTGTATATTTTTAAATGTACAACTTGATGATTTGATACACATATACATATAGAATGATCAAAACAACACATCCATCACTTTACATAGTTAATTTTTTTTCTTTTTTTAAAAATTAAAGTATAGTGGAAGTATAGTTGATTTACAATGCTGTGTTAGTTTCTGGTGTACAGCAAAGGGATTTCGTTTTTTATATAAATATATATATATATATATATATCTCTATACTTTTTCACATGCTTTTTTTTTTTTTTTTTTTTTTTTGTGGTATGCGGGCCTCCCTCTGCTGTGGCCTCTCCCGTTACGGAGCACAGGCTCCGGACGCGCAGGCTCAGCGGCCATGGCTCACGGGCCCAGCCGCTCCGCGGCACGTGGGATCTTCCCGGACCGGGGTGCGAACCCGGTTCCCCTGCATCGGCAGGCGGACGCGCAACCACTGCGCCACCAGGGAAGCCCTTTCACATGCTTTTTGATTACAAGTTATTACAAGATATTGAGCATAGTTCCCTGTGCTATACAGGGAACTATGTGCTGGTTACCTTTTTTTTTTTTTTTTTTTGGCTGCATTGCATCTTTGTTGCCGCATGCAGGCTTCCTCTAGTTGTGGAGAGCAGGGGCTACTCTTCGTTGTGGTGCGTGGGCTTCTCATTGTGGTGGCTTCCCTTGTTGCAGAGCATGGGCTCTAGGCACATGGGCTTCAGTAGTTGTGGCTCCTGGGCTTAGTTGCTCCACGGCATGTGCGGTCTTCCTGTACCAGGGATCGAACCCTTGTCCCCTGCATTGGCAGGCGGATTCTTAACCACTGTGCCACCAGGGAAGTCCCTGGTTACCTGTTTTTTATATGGTAGTGTGTACATGTTAATCCCAAACAATTAATTTATCTCCCCCCATCCTGTTATCCCCTTTGGTAACTATAGGTTTGTTTTCTATGTCTGTGGGTCTATTTATGTGTTGTAAATAAGTTCATTTTTATTATTTTTAAAGACATAGTTAATTTTTTTGTGTGTGTATGGTGAGAATGCTTAACTACTCAGCAACTTTTAAGTACATGATACCATATTATCAACTATAGTCACCATATTGTACATTGGGTTCTTATTCTTCTTACAGTTGAAAACTTTGTACTCTTTGACCTATACTACCCCATTTACCTCTCCTCCCAGCCCCTGGCAACCACCATTCTATTTTCTGTTTCTATGAAATTGGCTTTAAAAAAATTCCACATGTAACTGATACCATATGTGTTTGTCATTCTTGTCTGGCTTATAGCAATTAGCATAATGCCCTCCAGGCTCATTTATGTTGTCACAAATGGCAGGATTTCCTTTTTTTTTATGGCTGAATAATATTCCATTGCATGTATCTACCATGCATTTTCTTTACACATTCATTCATCAAAGGACATTTAGGTTGTTTCCATATCTTAGCTATTGTGAATAATGCTGCAGTGAACACGGGTGTGCGGTTTTCCCTTCAAGATAATGATTTCAACATTTAGGATAGTTTTTTTCAAATTTTAGGATAGATGTTTCTGTGAAAAATACCATTGGAATTTTGGTAGGATTGCATTGACTCTTTAGATTACTTTGGGTAGTATGGAAATTTTCACAATATTAATTTTTCCATTCCAAGAACACAGATACTTTTCCATTGTTTATGTCTTCTTCAGGCTTTTTCATCAGTGTCATAGCTTTCAGTGTATAGATTTTTCCTTGGTTAAACTTATTTCTAAGTATTTCATTGTTTTTTATACTATTATAAGTGAGATTGATTTCTTAATTTCTTTTTCAGGTAGTTTGTTGTTAGTGTATAGAAATACAAATGATTTCTTTTTCTTTTTTTAAAAAATCTTGGTTGGAGTATAATTGCTCTACAATGGTGTGTTAGTTTCTGCTTTATAACAAAGTGCATCAGCCATATATATATATTCATATATCCCCATATCTCCTCCCTCTCACGTCTCCCTCCCACCCTCCCTATCCCACCCCTCTAGGTGGTCACAAAATACTGGGCTGATATCCCTGTGCTATGTAAAATGTATCTATTTTACATTTGGTAGTGTAAATATGTCCATGTCACTCTCTCACTTCGTCCCAGCTTACCCTTTTCCCTCCCCGGGTCCTCAAGTCTATTCTCTACATCTGCGTCTTTATTCCTGTCCTGCTGCTAGGTTCTTCAGAACTTTTTTTTTTTTTTGAGATTACATATATATGTGTTAGCACATGGTATTTGTTT
>NC_041214.2:112515771-112522414 GCF_002837175.3 Physeter macrocephalus | reverse complement strand
TGTCAGTTGCTTTGTTTGCAAATATTTTCTCCCATTCTGAGTGTTGTCTTTTTGTCTTGTTTATGGTTTCCTTTGCTGTGCAGAAGATTTTAAGTTTCATTAGGTCCCATTTGTTTATTTTTGTTTTTATTTCCAATTCTCTAGGAGGTGGGTCAAAAAGGATCTTGCTCTGATTTATGTCGTAGAGCATTCTGCCTATGTTTTCCTCTAAGAGTTTTATAGTGTCTGGCCTTACATTTAGGTCTTTAATCCGTTTTGAGTTTATTTTTGTGTATGGTGTTAGGGAGTATTCTAATTTCATTCTTTTGCATGTAGCTGTCCAGTTTTCCCAGCACGATTTATTGAAGAGTCTGTCTTTTCTCCACTGAATATTCTTGTCTCCTTATTTAAAAACAAGGTGACCATATGTGCATGGGTTTATCTCTGGGCTTTCTATCCTGTTCCATTGATCTGTATTTCTGTTTCTGTGCCAGTACCATACTGTCTTCATTACTGTAGCTTTGTAGTATAGTCTGAAGTCTGGGAGCCTGATTCCTCCAGCTTCTTTCTCAAGATTGCTTTGGCTATTCGGGGTCTTTTGTGTTTGCCAGTACCATACTGTCTTCATTACTGTAGCTTTGTAGTATAGTCTGAAGTCTGGGAGCCTGATCCCTCCAGCTTCGTTTTTCTTTCTCAAGATTGCTTTGGCTATTCGGGGTCTTTTGTGTTTCCATACAAATTGTGAAATTTTTTGTTCTAATTCTGTGAAAAATGCCTTTGGTAATTTGATAGGGATTGCATTGAATCTGTAGATTGCTTTGGGTAGTATAGTCATTTTCACAGTGTTGATTCTTCCAATGCAAGAATTTGGTATATCTCTGATCTGGTATATCATAGCATCTTGAATTTCTTTCATCAGTGTCTTATAGTTTTCTGCATTCGGGTCTTTTGTCTCCTTAGGTAGGTTTATTCCTATGTATTTTATTCTTTTTTTGCAATGGTTAATGAGAGTGTTTCCTTAATTTCTCTTTCAGATTTTACATCATTACTGTAGAGGGATGCAACAGATTTTTATGCATTAATTTTGTATCCTGCTACTTTACCAGATTCATTGATCAGCTCTAGTAGTTTTCTGGTAGCATCCTTAGGATTCTGTATGTATAGTATCATGTCATCTGCAAACAGTGACAGCTTTACTTCTTCTTTTCCAATTTGGATTCCTTTTATTTCTTTTTCTTCTCTGATTGCTGTGGCTAAAACTTCCAAAATTATGTTAATAATAGTGGTGAGAATGGACAACCTTGTGTTGTTCCTGATCTTAGATGAAATGGTTTCAGTTTTTCACCATTGAGAACATTGTTGGCTGTGGGTTTGTTATATATGGCCTTTATTATGTTAAGGTAAGTTCCCTCTCTGCCTACTGTTTGGAGGGTTTTTATCATAAATGGGTGTTGAATTTTGTTGAAAGCTTTTTCTGCATGTATTGAGATGATCATATGGTTTTTCTCCTTCAGTTTGTTGATATGGTGTATCTCGTTGATTGATTTGCATATATTGAAGAATCCTTGCATTCCTGGGATAAACCCCACTTGATCATGGTGTATGATCCTTTTAATGTGCTGCTGGATTCTGTTTGCTAGTATTTTGTTGAGGATTTTTGCACCTATGTTCATCAGTGATATTGGCCGGTAGTTTTCTACTTTTGTGGCACCTCTGTCTGGTTTTGGTGTCAGGGTGATGGAGGCCTCATGGAAAGAGTTTGGGGGTGTTCCTCCCTCTGCTATATTTTGGAAGAGTTTGAGAAAGATAGGTGTTAGCGCTTCTCTAAATGTTTGATAGAATTCGCCTGTGAAGCCATCTGGTCCTGGTCTTTTGTATGTTGGAAGATTTTATTTTATTTTTTTGTGGTATGTGGGCCTCTCACTGTTGTGGTCTCTCTCGTTGTGGAGCACAGGCTCCAGACGCGCAGGCTCAGTGGCCTTGGCTCATGGGCCCAGCCGCTCCGCGGCATGTGGTATCTTCCTGGACCGGGACACGAACCCATGTCCCCTGCATCGGCAGGCAGACTCTCAACCACTGCGCCACCAGGGAAGCCCTGTTGGAAGATTTTTAATCACAGTCTCAATTTCAGTGCTTGCGATTGGTCTGTTTATATTTTCTATTTCTTCCTGGTTCAGTCTCGGAAGGTTTTGCTTTTCTAAGAATTTGTCCATTTTTTCCAGGTTGTCCATTTTATGGGAAGATTTTTAATCATGGTTTCAATTTCATTTCTTGTGATAGGTCTGTTTATATATTCTAATTCTTCCTGGTTCATTCTTGGAAAATTGTACCTTTCCAAGAATTTGTCCATTTCTTCGTCGTTGTCCATTTTATTGGCATACAGTTGTTTGTAGCAGTCTCTTATAATCCTTTGTATTTCTGTGGTGTCAGTTGTGATTTCTCCTTTTAAATTTCTAATTTTATTGATTTGCATCCTCTCCCTTTTTTTCTTGATGAGTCTGGCTAAGGGTTTATCATTTTTGTTTATCTTCTCAAAGAGCCAGGTTTTAGTTTCATTGTTCTTTGCTATTGTTTCCTTCATTTCTTTTTCATTTATTTCTGATCTGAACTTTATGATTTCTTTCCTTCTGCTAACTATGGGGTGTTTTGTTCTTCTTTTTCTAATTGCTTTTGGTGTAAGGTTAGGTTTTTTATTTGAGATGTTTCTTGTCTCTTGAGGTAGCATTGTATTGCTGTAAACTTGCCTCTTAGAACTGCTTTTGCTGCATCCCATAGGCTTTGGGTCATCGTGTTTTCATTGTCATTTTTTTCTAGATATTTTTTGATTTCCTCTTTGATTTCTTCAGTGATCTCTTGGTTATTTAGTAGTGTATTGTTTAGCCTCCATGTGTTTGTAGTTTTACAGATTTTTTCCTGTAATTGATATCTAGTTTCCTAGCGTTATGGTCAGAAACGATACTTGATACAATTTCAATTTTCTTTAATTTACCAAGGCTTGATTTGTGACCCAAGATATGATTTATGCTGGAGAATGTTCCATGAGCACTTGAGAAGAAAGTGTATTCTATTGTTTCTGGATGGAATGTCCTATAAGTATCAATTCAGTCCATCTTGTTTAATATATCATTTACAGCTTGTGTTTCCTTATTTATTTTCATTTTGGATGATCTGTCCATTGGTGAAAGTGGACAGATTAAAGTCCCCTACTATGTTAAAGTCCCCTACTACGATTGTATTACTGTCGATTTTCCCTTTTATGGCTGTTAGTAATAGCCTTATGTATTGAGGTGCTCCTATGTTGGGTGCATAAATATTTACAAGTGTTATATCTTCTTCTTGGATTCATCCCTTGATCCTTATGTAGTGTCCTTCTTTGTTTCTTGTAATAGTCTTTATTTTAAAGTCTATTTTTTTCTGATATGAAAATTGCTACTCCAGCTCTCTTTTGATTTCCATTTGCATGGAATACCTTCTTCCATCCCCTCACTTTCAATTTGTATGTGTCCCTTGGTCTGAAGTGTGTCTCTTGTAGAAGCATATATATCGGTCTTCTGTTTGTATCCATTTAGCCAGTCTGTTTCTTTTGGTTGGAACATTTAATTCATTTACATTTAAGGTAGTTATCGATATGTATGTTGCTATTACCATTTTCTTAATTGTTTTGGGTTTGTTATTGTAGGGCTTTTCCTTCTCTTGTGTTTCCTATCTAGGGAAGTTCCTTTAGCATTTGTTGTAAAGCTGGCTTGGTGGTGCTGAATTCTCTTAGCTTTTGCTCATCTGTAATGGTTTTAATTTCTCCATCTTATCTGAATGAAATCCTTGCTGGGTAGAGTAATCTTGATTGTAGGTTTTTCCCTTTCATCACTTTATATATGTCCTGCCACTCTCTTCTAGCTTGCAGAGTTTCTGCTGAAAGATCAGCTGTTAATGTTATGGGGATTCCCTTCTATGTTATTTGTTGTTTTTCCCTTGCTGCTTTTAATATTTTACTTTGTATTTAATTTTTGATAGTTTGATTAATATGTGTCTTGGTGTGTTTCTCCTTGGATTTATCCTGTATGGCACTCTTTGTGCTTCCTGGACTTGATTGACTATTTCCTTTCCCATATTAGGGAGTTTTTCAACTATAATCTCTTCAAATATTTTCTCAGTCCCTTTCTTTTTCTCTTCTTCTTCTAGGACCCCTGTAATTCGAATGTTGGTCCATTTAATATTGTCCCAGTGGTCTCTGCGACTGTCCTCTATTCTTTTCATTCTTCTGTTTTTATTCTGCTCTGCAGTATTTATTTCCACTATTTTACTTTCCATGTCACTTATCCGTTTTTCTGCCCCAGTTATTCTGCTATTGATTCCTTCTAGAGAATTTTAAATTTCATTTATTGTGTTGTTCAGCATTGTTTGTTTGCTCTTTAGTTCTTCTAGGTCCTTGTTAAACATTTCTTGTATTTTCTCCATTCTCTTTCCAAGATTTTGGATCATCTTTACTATTATTACTCTGAATTCTTTTTCAGGTAGACTGCCTATTTCCTCTTCATTTGTTTGGTCTGGTGGGTTTTTACCTTGCTCCTTTATTTGCTTTGTGTTTCTCTGTCTTCTCATTTTGCTTAACTTACTATGTTTGGGGTCTCCTTTTTGCAGGCTTCAGGTTTGTAGTTCCTATTGTTTTTGGTGTCTGCCCCCAGTGGGGAAGTTTGGTTCAGTGGGTTGTGTAGGCTTCCTGGTGGAGGGGACTGGTGCCTGTGTTCTGGTGTATGAGGCTGGATCTTTTCTTTCTGGTGGGCAGGACCGTGTTCAGTGGTGTGTTTTGGGGTGTCTGTGACCTTATTATGATTTTAGGCAGCCTCTCTGTTAATGGGTGGGGTTGTGTTTCTGTCCTGCTATTTGTTTGTCATAGGGTTTCCAGCACTGTATCTTGCTGGTCATTGAGTGGAGCTGGGTCTTAACTTTGAGATGGAAATGTCTGGGAGAGCTTTCACCATTTGATATTACCTGGAGCTGGGAGGTCTCTTGTAGACCAATGTCCTGAACTCGGCTCTCCCACCTCAGAGGCACAGGCCTGACACCTGGCTAGAGCACCCAGACCCTACCCATCAAATGGCTCAGAAGAAAAGCTGGAAAAGAAGGAAAGAAATAAAAAATAAATATAATAAAATAAAAGTTTTTAAAATAAAAAATTATTAAAAATAAATCAAAAAGTAATTAAAAAAAGAAAGATAGAAAGAAGAGAGCAACTAAACCATAAAACAAATCCACCAATGATAACAAGCACTAAAAACTATACTAAAAACAAAGAAACAAACAAAAAACCCCGACAGAACCCTAGGACAAATGGTAAAAGTAAAACTATACAGACAAACTCACACAAAGAAGCATACACATACACACTCACAAAAAGAGAAAAAGGTAAAGAAAATCTATATATAAAAGGAAAAAAATGAAGAGAGCAATGAAATCAATAAACAAATCTACCAATGATAATAAACTCTAAATACTTAACTAACATAAACTTAAAACCAGAAACAAATTAGATGCAGACAGCAAATCCCAAGTCTACAGTTGCCCCCAAGGTCCACTGCCTCAATTTTGGGATGATTCATTGTCTATTCAGGTATTCCAGAGATGCAAGGTACATCAGGTTGATTGTGGAGATTTAATCCACAGCTCCTGAGACTGCATGGAGAGATTTCCCTTTCTCTTCTTTGTTTGCACAGCTCCCAGGGTTCAGTTTTGTATTTGGCCCCGCCTGTGCATGTAGGTCACCTGAGGATGTCTGTTCTTTGCTGAGACAGGATGGGGTTAAAGTAGCAGCTGATAAGGGGGCTCTGGCTCATTCAGGCTGGGGGTAGGGAGGGGTATGGAATGTGGGGCAAGCTTGCAGCGGCAGAGGCCGGCGTGACATTGCAACAGACTGAGGTGCACCATGTGTTCTCCCGGGGGATTTGTCCCTGGATCACGGGACCCTGGCAATTGCAGGCTGCACAGGCTCCTGGGAGGGGAGGTGTGGATAGTGACCTGTGCTTGCACACAGGCTTCTTGGTGGCTGCAGCAGCAGCCTTAGGGTTTCATGCCCGTCTCTGGGGTCCACGCTGTTAGCTGCGGCTCGTGACCATCTCTGGAGCTCATTTAGGCGGTGTTCTGAATCCCCTGTCCTTGCGCCCCCTAAAACAATGGTCTGTTTCCTCTTAGGGAGTTTCAGACTTTTTCCCAGACTCCCTCCCAGCTAGCTGTGGTTCACTAGCCTCCTTCAGGCTGTGTTCATGCAGCCAACCCCAGTCCTCTCCCTGGGATCCGACCGAAGCCCGAGCCTCAGCTCCCAGCCCCCACCCGCCCCGGTGGGTGAGCAGACAAGCCTCTCAGGCTGGTGAGTGCTGGTCAGCACCAATCCTCTATGCAGGAATCTGTCCACTTTGCCCTCTGCACCCCTGTTGCTGCGCTCTCCTCTATGGCTCCAAAGCTTCCCCCCTCCACCACCTGCTGTCTCCGCCCGCAAAGGGGCTTCTAGTGTGTGGAAACCTTTCCTCCTTCACAGCTCTCTCCCAGAGGTGCAGGTCCCATCCCTATTCTTTTGTCTCGTTTTTTCTTTTTTCTTTTGCCCTACCCAGGTATGTGGGGAGTTTCTTGCTTTTGGGGAAGTCTGAGGTCTTCTGCCAGCGTTCAGTAGGTG
>NC_041214.2:112514654-112515750 GCF_002837175.3 Physeter macrocephalus | reverse complement strand
GTAGGTATATTTGTGGGAAAGAAGGTGATCTCCATGTCTTATTCCTCTGCCATCTTGAAGGTCTCCTGCAACTGATTTCTGTAAGTTTATTTTTTTATCCTGCAACTTTACTAAATTTATTTATTAGTTCTCGTTTTCTGGTGAAGTCTTTTGGGTTTTCTGTATTTAAGATAATTTCGTCTGCTAGCAGAGACAGTTTTATTTTTTCCTTTCCAACTTGGATGCCTGTTGTTTCTTTTTCCTGGCTATTGTTCTGACTAGGACTTCCAGTACTATATTGAATGGATGTGGCAAGAGTGGGCATCCTTGTCTTATTCCTGTCTTAGAGGAAAGGCTTTTAATTTTCACCATTGAGTGTGATGTTAGCTATGGGCATGTCAGATGTGGCCTTTATTATGATGATGAACAATCCTTCTATACCTTATTTGTTGAGAGTTTTTCTCATAAAGGATGTTGAATTTTGTTAAATACTTTTTCTGCATCTATTGAAATGATCCTGATTTTTGTCCTTCATTCTGCTCATGTGGTGTATCACATTTATTGATTTGCATATGTTGAACCATTCTTGCTTCCAGGGTTGAGTCCCATTTGATCATGGTGTATGATCCTTTTAATGTATTTTTGAATTCAGTTTGCTAATATTTTGTTGAGGATTTTACATCTATGGTCATCAGGAATATGGCTTGTAATTTTCTTTTCTTATAGTGTCCTGATCTGGCTTCAGTATTAGGGTGATGCTGGCCCTGTAAAGAGTTTGCAAGTGTTCCTTCATCTTCCCTTTTTTTTTTTCATCTTCACTTTTTTGGGGAGAGTTTGAGAAGGTTTGGTATTCATTCTTTAAGTGTTTGGTATAGCTCACCTGTGAAGCCATCTCGTCCTGGGCTTTTATGTGTTGTGAGATTTTAAATTACTGATTCAATCTCCTTGTTCATTATTGCTCCATTTAGATTTTTTATTACATCCTGATTCAGTCTTGGTAAGTTGTGTCTGAATTTTTTTTTTTTTTTTTTTTTTTTTGCGGTACGCGGGCCTCTCACTGCTGTGGCCTCTCCCGTTGCGGAGCACAGGCTCCAGACGTGCAGGCCCAGTGGCCATG
>NC_041214.2:112440106-112514638 GCF_002837175.3 Physeter macrocephalus | reverse complement strand
TTTTGCGGTACGCGGGCCTCTCACTGCTGTGGCCTCTCCCGTTGCGGAGCACAGGCTCCAGACGCGCAGGCCCAGTGGCCATGGCTCATGGGCCCAGCTGCTCCGTGGCATGTGGGATCCTCCCGGACTGGGGCACGAACCCGTGTCACCTGCATCGGCAGGCGGACTCTCAACCACTGCACCACCAGGGAAGCCCTGAATTTTTTTCTTTTAATTCTTTTAAATTTAATGTGACTGATTTTATGGACTGACAAGCATTTGGTCTATCTTGGTGAACAAAACATTTAACTTGGAAAAGAATGGTATTCTGTAGTTGTCGGGTATAGTGTTCTAAAAATGTCAATAGGATCAAAGTGATTGTTAGTACCGTACAGATTTTCTTACCAACATTTTTGGTTCTCTCAACTGCTGAAAAAGGAATGCTAAAATCTCCAACTGTGATTGTGAATTTGTTTATTCTCTCCTTAATTCTGTCAATTTTTGCATCACATGTGTTGAGGTTCTGCTATTAGATGCATAGACATTCATGATTATTATGTCTTTGAATGAATTGACCCTTTATCATTTGGAAATGTCCCTCCTTAACTCTGATAATGCTCTTTGTCATGAAGTCTACTTTATCTGATATCCGGCCTTCTTATGCATATTGGTGACATGAATACATATTTTTTCATCCATTCACTTTCAACCTATCTGTGCCTTTATATTTAAAGTATGTATCTTACAGACAGCAAGTAGATGGGTCCTTTATCAATTCTGGCAGTCTCTGTCTTTTGAGTGTTTAGTCTGTTTGAGCTAATATAATTATTAATATGTGTGAATTTATGTCTAAAATTTTACTATTTGCTTTCTGTTGCCACTCTATTTTTTATTCCTTTGTTCCTCTTTTCCTGCCTACTTTTGGTTAAATTTAGTAGTACTAGGATTCCATTTTAATTTATATGTTGGTTACTAAGCAATATCCCAGCATATTTTTTGTTGATTTATGGATACATTATACATCCTTAACTTTCCATACTCAACAGAGTTAATATTTTACCACTTCCACTAAAATCTAAGACTCTTGTAACAGTATAAGCTTACGTGTTATTCTTCCTTCCTTTATGTTATAGTTGTCTGATGTACTACATGTGCATACATTATAAACCCCACCATGCAGTGTTATTGTTTTTATTTGTTCTTAATCCCTTCTTGAAGATCTGAATTTCCATGTGATTTTGTTTCCCTTCAGGCTGAAAACTTTCCTTTAGAATTTCTTAGTATATATATTGTGGTGAAAAATTCTTTCAGTTTTCTTTTACCTAAAAATGTCTTTATTTAGCTTTCATTGTTGAGAGACAGTTTCACTGGATATAGAATTATGACTTGACAGAGTTTTTTTTTTCCTTTTAGCACTATGAAGAAGTAATTTCACAAACTGGCTCCAGTTTCTAATGAGACATCTTCAATGTTTTGCATTATTTTTCCTCCTGTTATATAATGTGTTACTTTCCTCTGGTTATTTTCAGGGTTTTCCCTTTATTTTTGACTTTTATCATTTTGACTATAATGTGCCCAGATATTATTTTATTTTAGTTTTTGCATTTATTCTGCTTGGGATTGCTGAGCTTCTTGAATCTATTAATTTATGTCTTTCATCAAATTTGAGAAATTTTCAGCCATTATTTTTCAAATAGTTTTTGTGTCCCATTCTCTCTCTTCTCTCTTTCTGGGACTCTAAATACATGTTAGTTAATTTAATATTGTTCTGCAGGTTCCTGAGCTCTGTTCATTCTTTCTCATTCTTTCTCCTTGCTATTCATCAAACTGGATCATCCTGGTGATCTGTGTCCAAGGACACTGAGTTTTTTCTTTAGTCATCTTCAGTTTGCTATTGAGCCTATCCAGTGATTTTTATTTCAGATATTATACTTTTTTTAGTTTACAAATTTTTGTTTTGTTATATTTTATAGTAGTACATTTTGCTTACATTTCCTTATTTTTGGCTATGAGTACATTTTCTTTTGTACTCTATGAATACATCTGTAAGTATGTTGTAATAGTACTTTAAATTTCTTGTTTGCTAAATTTAACATCTGGGTCATTTTGGTCATTCTCCATTGATTGCTATTTTTCTTTAGTATGGGCCATGTTTTTTCATATGTTTGGTAATTTCAGTTATTTCCAGAGCATTATAGATCCTACACTGTAGCAACTCTGCATCCTGCTATATTCCTACCAAGAGTGGAGTTGCCATACGATTAACTTAGCTGGACTAAAATTGAAAACTCTATCTCTCCCTAGGGTGGGCAGCTGAAATCTCGTGATTTTAGCCTTACCTGTGCTTCTTGGAGTCCATCCCATCCATTTGTAATTCAGAGGTTAATCAGAGATTTGGGCAGAGTTTATAAACAGACTCTGGAGCTCCTCCTCTCTGTCTTCTCTTGGATATTCATATCCATACTGTTACTTGCTTTCCAGCTGCTGTGGTTGCCCTTAACCCTGTCTTCTGTTTTTTCAACCTAATAAGACTTCCTGTTCCAACTCCAGGATTACTCATCCTACCTGGGCTGATTATGGTGTGACTTCAGGCTAAAAGATATTAAGCACAAAACAAAATATGGAAACCTACCCAGTGGAAGTCTCTTTTTCCTAAGTGTAGATTCCCCTTCCAGTTTCTGACTGCTTTTGCTTGTCCTCCAATGTCTTCATATAGGTTTTTAAAAATATTTTGTCCAGAGTTTATAGTTTTTATCTGCAAGAGGGTTGATTTGATAGGAGCAGAACCACATAAAGTTGTTTTTGTGACATAAGTCATACATAGGACTGAAGATACTTTTATTCCTTGAGACTTATCTCAAGAATATATTTAATAATAAATCTTTAAAAAAATTCCATTCATACTTTGTTTTAAAAAACCTGAATTGAAGATTTATATTCTTTTTTTCTTTGGAAACCATTCTGTTAACATCTTGGGAGTATCTACTGTGAGAGAAGCTCAACATTTAGGCTAAGGATTATGGTCACCTTCTGATTTTCATCATGGCAAAAATAATCATATAGATGAACCAAAATGGTACATGAAAATAAAAATTCTGTTTGACCTCACAAGATTTTTGTTTTTATTCTTTTGTATTTGTGTATTATACATGGGGAATGTCAAAAGTTTAAGATAAAACAAGGAGGCATTATTGAAAGACTTAACCTTGAAATCAGGAATTTCTCTCTGTGCTTCATATTCTATCCCTCTTCCCATAGTGAACATTGCCTTTTACTCTGATGAAAAATATTACAAGGACTTTTCCCTCTGTATATAGAGTTCCATTTTTTCTGAGTTGGCAGAGTGAATTATACTTCAATATAATGAAAGTACCCTTGTTTTTTAATTTATTGTTTTTAAAATTCAGGTATAGTTGATTTACAGTATTGTGTAAGTTTCAGGTATATGATATAGTGATTCACAATTTTTAAAGATTATAGTTCTTATAAAATATTCCCTGTGTTGTACAATATATTCTTGTAGCTTATTTATTTTATACATAGTAGCTTGTACCTCTTAATCACGTACCACTATTTTGCCCCTCCCCTCTTCCCTCTCCTCACTGGTAACCACTAGTTTGTTCTCTGTATCTGTGAGTCTGTTTCTTTTTTGTTACATTCACTAGTTTGTTTTATTTTTTAGATTCCACACATAAGTGATTTCATACAGTGTTTGTCTTTCTCAGTCTGACTTATTTCACTAATCATAATACCCTCCAAGTCTATCCTTGTTGTTGCAAATGGCAAAATTTCATTCTTCTCATGGCTGAGTAGTATTCCATTGTACATACATACCACATCTTCATTTTTTTTCTTTTAAAGTTATGGGAGATATCCTTCAATTTTTCATCCATTCATCTGTTGGTGGACACTTAGATTGCTTTATCCATTCATCTGTTGATGGATACTTAGGTTGCGTCCATATCTTGGCTATTGTAAATAATACTGATATGAACATTGGGGTGCACGTATCTTTTTGAATTAATGTTTTTCTTTTATTTGGTTGTATGCCCACAAGTGGAATTGCTAGATCATATGGTAGTTCTATATTTAATTTTTTTGAGGAAGCTCCATACTGTGTTCCACAGTGTCTGCACCAATTTACATTCCCAACGACAGTGGAAAGTACCCTTCTTCTAAACTACGCACCCCGCACCAGGATCATTTGTGTGAACAAGTGTGATCACTGGACCACCAACATAAGGCAAGAAAAGACACTCCTTAGTGAGAGCTTGCTTCTTAAGCTCCAGACCTCTAACCCTGAAAGCAAAGGTATAATTCCTAAAATTCTATGTAGATTGTTATTAGTATAAAAAATTTTCCAATTTAATATTTACTGAGATTATCTTCTGACAATATTTTTATATGTCACATATGTACTTTTTCAAGGGGATATAGTTTTCAAGTTATCTTTTGTAAAATCTTATTTACCTTTAACTTGTTCATCAAAGCCAGAGAAAGGCATGTAAAATTCCCTTTTACACTTTTCTACCAGTTTTTCTTCTCTTTAACTGTTTGTCTTTATACAAATTAATGCTGTATTATCATGTTTCTAAAAATTCATGGATGTTGTATATTTCTGGTGCATGATAACTTTCATCAATATAACAAGTCACCCTCAGTCCTATTTTATCTTGAAATCTAATTTTCCATATATTAATGTAGCAACTTCTAATTTGTTTTTATGTGATCTTATCTAATCTGTTAGTTCTTTTGTCATTAAACTTTCTGTGTCACTTTGTTTTTGACTTACCTTTTTTTAGATCCCATATATTTAGATTGTATTTTTTTAATAGATTTTATTTATTTTTCTCTGCATTGGGTCTTTGTTGCTGTGCACGGGCTTTCTCTAGTTGTGGCGATCGGGGGCTACTCTTCATTGCGGTGTGTGGGCTTCTCATTGTGGTGGCTTCTCTTGTTGCAGAGCACGGGCTCTAGGTGCACAGGCTTCAGTAGCTGTGGCACATGGGCTCTGTAGTTGTGGCTCCTGGACTCTAGAGCTCAGGCTCAGTAGTTGTGGGGCACAGGCTTAGTTGCTTCACGGCACGTGGGATCTTCCCGGACCAGGGCTCAAACCTGTGTCCCCTGCATTGGCAGTTGGATTCTTAACTGCTTAGCCACCAGGGAAGTCTCCAGATTGTGTTTTTGAAATCATTTTCTCATTGTTTTTCTATTTTATTTAAAAAGTTAAACTTTTGTCTATATAGCTAAACATTGGTTATCAAAACTGGTATGTTTGATCTTATTCTGTCATCTTATTTTCTTTTTATACATGTATCCATGATTTCTTCCCTTTTTTAATATGCTGTGCTATATAAATTATATTTTCTTTTATTTAACCTTCTCCAATTAGAACATTTTCATCCCCTTATTTTTATTAAATATTAATACAATTTATAAGATACAATTTTCAACTTCCAAAGTAAAACAATATGTATTGATTCCTCCCTTTTAAAAAAATTGGAGTATAGTTGATTTACAACATTGTGTTAGTTTCAGGTGTACAGCAAAGTGAATCAGTTATACATATACATATATTCTTTCTTTTTTAGATTCTTTACATATAGATTATTACAGAATATTGAGTAGAGTTCCCTGTGCTATACAGTAGGTCATTATTAGTTACCTATTTTATATATAGGATTCCTCCCTTTTAAAGAGAGTAAAATGAACACAGTTTAGCTGCTCTTGTCTCCTGGTTTTATTGGTAAAATTTAAAATTTATCATACAATTATTGTTGTTAAATTATATTGTTGTTAATTATAGTTGTTAAATTATTTAAAATTTATCATACAATTATTGTTAAATTATTGTTAAATTATTTAAAATTTATCATATAATTATTGTTGTTAAATTATAATTTTGTTTGATAATTGTACTAATTTCATTTTCTTATACTTAAATAGTTTCAATGCCTTTTGCCAGTCTTCTTTATTAGATTGTCATGTTATTTTGACTTCTTAATTTTAATGAATTTCTCATTAATGATAGCATATTTTGGAGTAATTGTTTAAAAGATAGTTAGTAAATATTAATGAGGACTTTCCTAGCTGATAATTTTTCTTTAGGTACCATGGCACATGAACCCCAGATTAGCTTGGCATTTAATTCTTGGCAATAATCTTTCTTTCACTGAAATTCTATAAACTTAATGAGATTTTATGTTGTGGAAAAAAGGCTGAGAAAGGTCAGAATTTTTTTTTTGGTTCTTCCCACTCTTATATCACCCATAAGAATATTTTTTGAAATAATTTTGAACTCATAAGAAGTTATAAAAATAGTACAGAGAGTTCCTATGTAGACTTCACCCAGCTCTTCCAGTGATAACACCTTATATAACTATAATAGATCTATTAAAAAAATTATAACAGCAAAAAAAGGAAATAAATAAAAATAAAAGACATTTTCTTCCCCCCCAAAAATAAATAAAACCCCGGAAAGTGACATTGGTACAATCCACATAGATTATTCACTTATAGGCTTTAATCCCTTAAAATGAAGGTATTTATTTATTTACTTATTGGGCTTACTACGTGGAATGTGGGATCTTGTTCCCCTATCAGGGATCGAACCCTCACCCCCTGCACTGGAACCACAGTCTTAACCATTGGACTGCCAGGGAAGTCCCTAAAATGATGTTTTTAAATTCTAGATTTATTAATTCAACTATGAATTAAATAAATAAATTTGTTATCAAATACAATAGAATTATTGTAGTTTTGTAAGTTCATTTGTCCCTTTTTTCCTTGTACTCAAAAATTAGCTTTTTATGGGTACAAGTCTCATCTCCTCAACTAGATTATCAGTTCTTTAGTGTAAGAAACATACTTGTGTGTATCTTTCACAGTAGGTAACATCTAGTTTGGTACTGGGATGGGCTGTACTTCTCTAATATTTTGTGAAAAAACTATGCATTTGATGATTGTCTCAGTGTTGGTTGTTTCTGGCTCTGGTCAAGTATCATTGAGGAGGGAAGTCTGATACAGAACGGAAATCACTGCAGAGGGCATTAAGGCATTTTGGCTTGACCACAATGATGGAGAGCCTGTAGAATGCTGTGTGGGGAGCTGCTTGACTATCTGAATTGCTACCACCAGGTTTAATGTGTGTAGGATCTCACCCTCTATCCCAGGCAGCCCTCTCTAGTGCTTTTTGAGAATAACTCCATTAAACAATAGATGTGTGCCTGCCACCAAATTTGAATGGATCTAAGGCAGACCTTTACTGTTTGCAACACCCAATGGAAACTGCCCAGAAGGGCAATAAGTAGTGTAAGCTTAGTCTGGGATTGCCAGCTGAGTCATGGATTTGTCACCTAGAATGACCAGTAATTTAGAAAATTATCTAAAAGAAGGTCTAGGCAAGTGGGAGAGGCATATTACAAAATAGAGGCTTGTTACAAAATGTTAATACTTTATGGCAAAATTGAAGGTGGCCATGTGGCAGGAGTACTGGACTAAAAGGCAGGAGATTTAAGCTGTCTTCCAGCTCTACAATTAATTATTCATATGATTTTAGGAAAATCCTTTCTGAGTGAGGCATGTAAAATATAAAAGGAAGGGTGGCTGTTAACATTAACACAGTGCTTTACAAAGTGAGCTTGAATATTGCCTACATCAGAATTTACATAATGTGTTAAAATGCTGATTCCTGGGCCTCACCCCTTACCAACTCAGTCAGAACCTGTGGGCTAAGAGCTAGGAATCTTCAGGTGATTGTTATGTATACTAAAGAATAGGAACAACTAGCTTAGTTCACCTGGAAGGCTCCTTCTAGATTTAGAATAATCTATAATTCTAATAAACATTTACTAACTGCTCCAGATACTACTTAAAAGGTATAGTTTGATCTTTGTGCTAGTGAGAATTAGTTTGACCCATAGGTTTTGTCTTTTCAGATAACATCTTTGGGATTTTAGGGAGCGTGGAAATATTGGAAGTCCATTCAGACAGAGTCCCTCAGAATGGTAGCTTTATGGATTCTCCATGGTCTAGGTTTTTTCCTAATTATTGTACAACCAGAAATTCTACCCAGTCTTTTTTTTTTTTTTTTTTTTTTTTTTTTTGCGGTACGCGGGCCTCTCACTGTTGTGGCCTTTCCTGTTGCGGAGCACAGGCTCCGGACGCACAGGCTCAGCGACCATGGCTCACGGGCCCAGCCACTCCGCGGTCACGGGCCCAGCCGCTCCGCGGCATGTGGGATCCTCCCGGACCGGGGCACGAACCCGTGTCCCCTGCATCAGCAGGTGGACTCTCAACCACTGCGCCACCAGGGAAGCCCTATCCAGTCTTATCTTTATCTTAGAGTTTAAAGTTTGGAAAATCCAGGTGAAATAGTGTACTCCGCAAAGAGAATGCTTCTCTAGGGACCAGATTTTTCATGTCTCGAAAACAAATTTCTCTCCCTTGAACAATCAGGATGGCCAGTAGCCACTTTTGTCCTCCTGAAACCCATGTCCCATTGAAAACTTCCTTATGTCATCAAGGCCTTCTTCAGGGGAGTAGATACCCTAATCAAGTTAATCTTCCTGCTTTTGGCCAAAGAACTAGTCTATCCCTTGCCAAGATGTATTGATTTTATTAGTCAAACTCTCAGAGTTATCGAACCATAGCACCAGAAGTCTGTAACGGTATTCATAGGATATGATTCTAGAAATAATCCTTTTAAGGCTTGGAGCCTAATAGATGCCAATCTGGGAGACATCCATGGTTTTTTTAAAAAATAACTTTTTCTTTTTGAAATAGTCTTACACAAGAAGTTGCAAAGATAGTACAGAGTTCCCATGTACTCTCTGACAAGCTTTTCCAATAAGATTTGTATAACATTGTCAAAATCAAGAAATGAAGATTGGCACAATATTCTCAACTCAACGGCAGATATTATTTAATCTGTTTTTCCACAAAGGATATTAATTAGGGATTATCAGGGTTTTTTTAGATGCTGTAATACACTTTACATGATCTTTCTATTACAGTTACAAGCAAGAGACAGAGTAGTGTATTGGATAGAGGAGTTTTGGAGCCAAACATACAGTTTAATTCCAGGCTCTACTGATTACTGGTTGGATAATTTTAGGCAACTTACTTAATTTATCTGAGCTATAGTTTCTTTATCTGTAACATGGGGTAATGAAGCTTATCTTATAGGGTTGAAGTTAGGACTAAATGAGAAGGATTAAATGATGAAGATTGAAGGAAAAGCAAATGTTTGGTATTAATAGGACTGCAATAAGTGGTTCTATACATTTAAAAAATGTATAGAAAATAGTGTTCAGTCTTTTGTGGGTTAATTACTTGTGCACATCTGGTCTTCATATGTAACGTACAGAAAAGCAATGGGTAGAAGTGCTTAAAAATTATTTTTGTCCTTAAATATGCCAAGCTTCTAGTTATTTTACCAAAACTCCAAGAAATGTAGAATCATAGAATGTTAGAACTGTAAGAAGAATTAGGTAACCCATAGTCAATCTGCCCCATTAGGAAATCGAAGATCATAGACATCAGAAAAAGAGCAAAGTTACTGTAGTATACTAAAAAATTAATATTTGGTCTTTGTCCTCAGTTCCTGGCACACAGTTCCTTTAATCCTTGGACTCCCCGGAGTGATGAGTGTTTTTTGCATGCTAATAAGATGACCAGTCGCTGAGGCCCCCAGATTGCTTCAGTATGGAGGCTGGTTGGTCACCAGAAAGACCAAGGCTTGATTAGAAGCTTGGAACTTCTAGCCCACTCCACAATCTCCAGGAATGGGAGAGGGGTTGGGTATTGAGTCATTTACCAACAGCTAATGATTTAATCGATCACAACTATGTAATGAAACCTTTATAAAAACCCCTAAAAGAAGGGGTTTGGAGAGCTTGCATGTTGGTGAACAGATTAAAGTGCTGGGAGGGTAACACACTCAGAGAAGGCATGGAAGCTCCATGCTCTTGCACTGTAATCTCTTCTGTTTGGCTGTTCCTGAGTTGTAGCCTTTATAATAAACAAGTAATAGTAAGTAAAGCTCTTTCCTGAGTGAGTTCTGTGAGACTTTCCAGCAAATTATCAAACCTGAAGTGGGGAGGCAATAGGCACGTTGGACAGAAGTGCGGATAGCCCGGGGACCTAATACTCTTAATACTTGTTACTGGCACCACTAGTGAGGGCAGTCTTGTGGGACTGAGCCCTTCACCTGTGGCGTCTGACACAAACTCTGAGTAGTTAGTGTCAGAATTGAATTAAATTGTAGGACACCCAGTTGGTGTCAGAATTGGTTGGTGTCAGGAGGAAAAAAAGCCTCTCAGTTGCACAGCCAACATGTGGCAAATGGGAACCTGAATTCAGGTCTCTTAACTCTACTACTTACGTATAGCACTTCAGATATGAGAAGAATATTGCCCTAACCCTCTTAGACAAAAAGTACACAGCAGCTGCTGACTGGCAAACTCAGGTTCCTGTACATGAAGAAGGGTGGTCTCAAGACTTATCTAATATTAAACTTTTATTCTGTCTGCCAGGGATTGCAAATTTTTATCCTCCACACTGTCAGAGCAAAAATCTTCCAGAGTAAAGCTCCCGAAGTGTTGAAGTCATTGTCGTTAACTGCTGGGAGAGTGAAAGTGCTGCCATCAATGACCCCACTGAGGCTGTGTGTAAGGATGTATAACATGCTCAGGTCATTACCAGCCCTAAATGAACGCTTTTGGCTGCTGGAGCCATCTATACTTACCAAGGAAATGTCATCGTCTGAAAGTGACCAAGAAAACCCAAGCAT
Source organism: Physeter macrocephalus (assembly GCF_002837175.3). Taxonomy (NCBI): domain Eukaryota; kingdom Metazoa; phylum Chordata; class Mammalia; order Artiodactyla; family Physeteridae; genus Physeter; species Physeter macrocephalus. Next base: position 112,503,867 of record NC_041214.2, on the reverse strand, counting down.
CTAGACAGTAAAACTGTTACCTTTTGTGGTCCTCTTTTTATTCAACTCATGTGTTTCACTTTTTCTATTTCCTTCCTTTATTACCCAGTCTTCTCAAAGTCTCCCTCAGTATATTTTGCTTAAGGTTAAGAATCAGGTAAAACCTGTTGTTTATTATCATCAGGGATAGTGGATTTGGTAGTTTTTCTGTTATTCAATAGATTCTTACTCCAATGAAGTGAAGAATGCCACTCAGCTTTCAAGATAATTCAAGATTATCATTGCTCCGTACATCATAAAGTCTATGTGACAAAGTTTGATAAAAATATAGAACCTAAAAAATTCTTTTACTGTTTACTAAACAGGACATGAGGAGAAAAATTTACCCTCCAGAACAAAATGACTCTTGGTGAACACTGAAGGGAGTAGCTTGTATGTATCATACTTTTGATCTGTGAATATTTTAAATTTGTATGTGCTGATACTCTTATTTCCAATTAAGAATTTTGCACCAATTTAACCTCTGGAAAGTGTATTTTTTTTTCTGTTAAAAAAGCATATTTTATGACCAGAGGAATTGACTCCATGAGAAATGGGAAGTGAGACATAGAAATATTAGCTCATTGCTAAAGCCTCTGAATATTTCCTTCCGGTTCTTGATATATGTACCCTTTTATTGATGAAATGACAGTGAGGCTCAAAAAATGAAAAGTTAGTCACAATCACCCCTTATGGCTTTTAAAAGATCAAGCCGCTCATGGAGTTTCAAACACTTAAATTATTAATGGCTTCCTAAATAAAAAATGACCTCCACTGGTTTGGGGAACCCTCCCACCGGACTTAGGAGATAGAGTCTTTGGATTGCTGTGTTCTGTTTTGTCATAAACTAGGCAGCTGCTGTGAGTGCACTGAACTAAGGGACTAACAAATGTCATGTGAGCTGTGGCATACTCTTCTTACCACGCTCTAAAGAACATGTGTTTTTTTTATAGAAATGGTTGTAAATGACTGTTGGATTTCTAGGCGAGCCAAGAGCATATTTCATCTGTAGTATCATTGAGACCGTACAGGATAATGGAAAAAAGTAAAAGGAAGAGAATACAGAAGTAAAGCAATTCTCAGAGGTTAGTGTTTTTAGTGGTGTTATAGTGCCATCCCTAGATAGGGGCTTGACTTTGGGAAAATTACAAGATGTGGTTGACTAACTCTATGTCCTGGAATTTATATTTAGATTAAAATAAACCTTAAGTAAAGGCCACTTTAAATGTGAAAAAAAATCACCAAAGAGACACATTTAGCCTGAAGATGAAATATTTGTGCTCCCTTTGTGGTTTTAGTTTTCTTTGTACTTTTTTCAGCACTTTGGGGGGTATAGCAACCAAAATTTCACATAATGTTCCTGGAATGGCTCTACCATAAATGTACAAGCTCCACACACATACTGTGGAAGCTAAGTCAGGTGGACATTGCTATTCCCCTGCCAGCCCTGAAATCCTACCTCTTGGAAATAATTCTCTTGATTTAAGCCTTTACCTCATGCACTGGTCTGGAATCTTTTAGTTTAGTGATAGAGATCCAAGTCAGATTAGGATAAGAGTCAAAGGGAGTTTAATGGTTCAATTCACTGTAAAGTGCAAGGGATGAGTTGGTTTTAGGTAGGGTGACTACGTTCTGGTTTGCCTGAGCCAGTCCCAATTTGTGCCTGTTGTCCTGATTCAAGTATTACCAGCGGCCCCTTTTACTCTCGAGTGTCCTTGTTTGGGACACAAAATATATGATAACACTAACTTTAGGTCTAGAGTTCAAATGAAATGAGTTCAAAGAATGTGTCAGGATTCTCTTTTTCTCTCCCTGTTTCCTGGCTCTTTGTCCTTCTGTGTTTGGCTTCATCCTCATATTGGGTTTTCATGGTTGGTCACTGGCCATTGGCATCCCCTTCCTCCTGCCCTACAACTTCCCATCAGTGTCTCCCATGGGCCGCAGCCAGCCAGAAGCCAGTTGAGCCAGGAACCTGTGGGGCTCAGTCCCTTCTGATACAGAGCAAAGCAGGGGTAGCGAGAAGAAAGGATCAAAGAACTGGTACCCCTTGATGAGTCATGTGCCCACAGGCACTGTGTCCAGGGAATATTGATCCAGCCTGAGTCACATACTCACTGTGAAGTGGAGGGATAGGGGATGACCTGTTTGATAGGATATCCTGGAGTGGAGAGTGGACAGTTACACCAAGGATGGGATGCTGGCAGCAAAACGTGGAGGCATTTCCACTATATCTCCTGACAAAATACAAGTGCCTCATGGGAAAACAGCTGCTTGCAGGCTTATCAATCAGTTCCCTGCCTCTGAATAAGCCTGTTAGATCCTTGTCTGAGCAGGGTTTGAATGGGGTGGGTAAGGAAAGCAAGACATTTTTTGGTGCCTTTGAAGTTGAGGAGCAAGGACAGGGACTCTAGGAGCTGAAGGGTGATTTTACATAAAAAGAAAATTTCAGCAAAGGAAGACTCAGAGTACTGCAGAACTGGTTTTCATGATATTACACGGGGCCAGTGTTCCCTGTTTCTGATATATTGTGTGTGATAACAGTACCCCTATATCCTTTTCGGTTGTGGCAGAACATGTCGTTTCTTCAGGGAACAACCATCCTAACCTTTGGGTTTCCTTTCCTGGGTCTTAACAGTTCAGAGCTTAATTGTCAGAGTCTGGATTGCTTTTTCTCTTACCCTTTCCATTTTGAAGTTCATGTTGCCTCTTTTTTTATGTTACCAACAAAGGGAGGCCATTCTCAAGCTCATTGCTATCAGTTTGTCATTGCCTCATTCAGAAGAGCTTGGCATTCTTTGCCAATGCTTGGGAAACCAGGGCTAAAAGTGCCGACTGGATCATACCAGCCTGTAACCTTAATGTTACCCTGGGATCTTCAGTACCTGGGTCCTTAGATGAGGTCCAAGACAGAGCCACCAGGATTGGTTCCATCCCCGGGGGTGGGGTGGGAAACATGGGGCTATAGGGGGGAGGGGCCAGTTACTAAGAGAGGAAAAGCCTTCCTGGTCACATTTTTAAAGCATTGTACTAGCTGTGTTATGGCAATTTTAGAAGATATTTATAAATTATCTTTTTCAAAAAAGAAAAATCCGTAATTCCCTGACCTATCAATAATGTCTGTTTTTCCATGTTCCCTTATACTCTTTGTTTGAATACATAAGAATTTAAATAATTAATTATAGTAAATGAAATTTTATTCTGATTTTTAGTTACAATTTTCCAGTTCTTATAATAATTGATTACATAATATAGCATAAGTTACTAAGTTGTTGTTATTGGATATCTAGATCATTTCAATTTTTAATATTGTAGTGACATATGATTAATAAACTGGTACATATAGTTTTTTTCCTTTCTTTTAAATTATTTCCGGCAGATAAATTCTCAGGATGATGTTAAGCATGTCAAAAGTATGAACATTTGTTTAGTTTCCTTGTATATATTACTATATTGTCTTGACAACATTACACTAATGTATAGTGTCACCAACATTTGGAGTTACCATAAGCAGGTTTTTGTATACTGTTTACTTTGGTATTTTATTTTTTAAATTATTTATATGCATTGTCCATTTATCAATTGAACTGTTATTTTTTTCTCATAAATTTGTATGAATTCTTTTCTATTATGGTTATTAGCCCGTTAACTATTACATTTAGTGACAATATTTTTCCTCGGTTTATTGTTTTCCTTTTTAAAAAAAAAATTATTTATTTTTTGCTGCATCGGGTCTTGTTGCTGCACGCTGGCTTTCTCTAGTTGCGGTGAGCGGGCTTCTCATTGCGGTGGCTTCTTTTGTTGCAGAACACCGGCTCTAGGTGCGTGGGCTTCAGTAGTTGTGGCACATGGGCTCAGTAGTTGCGGCACGCAGGCTCTAGAGAGCAGGCTCAGTAGTTGTGGCGCACGGGCTTGGTTGCTCCGCGGCATGTGGGATCTTCCTGGACCAGGGATCAAACCTGCATCCCCTGCATTGGCAGGCGGATTCTTAACCACTGTGCTACCAGGGAAGTCCCTGTTTTCCTTTCTTTTTAATATAATGAAATGTTCACTCTGCATTTGATTCAAAATATCCAAAAGATTTATGGAGTATTTAGCATTTCTTGAGTTTAAATGTCTTCATACAGGCAGAGTATTTTTCGTTTTGTGTTAAGGAATATCTTAGGGATTATGTAAAATCTTCTAAAATGAAGAACAGGGGCATAAATATGCCAACCGAGGCCAAAGGAATCACATATGACAGACACTTGCCATCTCTCACCCTATATTATATCATACAGCAGTTGGGTGGGGTTCCATGACGAAGTTATTTTTTCCTCTTAAACATGCTTTCTGTCTCTTTTTGTCCATCGACCTTTTCTTCAAAATAAAACAGTAAATCTTGGAGATTAGCAATTATTTGTTAACACACACAAAAACCTCAGAGAGACTCAAATGTTACATATGCATCATCTGTATTACTTCATTTACATATAGGTAACCTATTAAAATGTGTATTTGAAAAAAATGTAAAAGTTGCTGAAAAACTAAGTAAGGAAATCAGGAGGAAGAGAAAATAATCACAGGAGCAAAAAGTAAGAAGAGAGGTATGTGATTAGTACCCAAGGAACATGTCATATGAGCTTGTATTTTTGCTAGGAGTGGGCCACAGATTAGACCATAAGCTTCCTAACACCCAACATAAATAGGGAAATATGATCACACAAGTCACATACCTCTTAACAATTAAACTACAAACAAACACACACTTCTTGGGAAAAACACAATTGTTCCAACACTAATTGAAATTGGTATTGATAAGCTTTTGTGACAATGTCCACCTGACTATATTACCAAATGAGAGGGAAAACTATTTTGAATGAACAAAAAAGCAATCACATTTGGAAACGCTTATGTTCACAACCATACCAGCTAGTTTGCTCAGTGTAAACAGTCATGTGTAATGCTCAATGTTACCTCAAAGTTATACAATGCTATGTATATACAGAGAGACTCAATGCAGCATAGGAATCTTCAGTCTCATAAGTGGGTCACTGAAGGCTGTTTATTTTTTTTAAATATTGGAGTGATTTTCCTTAATTTTGGTTATTGGAGGTAATTTTGTTTTGTTTCCTTCTCTTTTTTTACTTTTAAAATTAACTTCATTGCCATATAATTTATATGCAACAAAATGCACCCATTTTAAGTGTATAATTATATGAGCTTTAACAAATGTGTACACCTGTGAAACCATCCTAAACAAGATTAAGAACATATCCTTCAACCTGTAATGCGCCCCGTCCCAGTTAAACCCTTCACCTGTCCCAGCTCCAGGCAACCACTGATCTGCTTTCTACCACCATGTATTAGTTTTGCCTGTTCTAGATTGCCATGTAAATGGGACTATATCCTCTTTCGAGTCTGGCTTCTTTCATTCAGCATAGTGTTTTTGGGATTCATGTATGTTGTTTGTATCAGTGGTTTGCTTTTCATTGCTGAGTAGAATTCAGTTGTTTGGATAGATCATGTTATGTTTATGTATTCACTAGTTGAGGGACATTTGGTCATTTCCAGGTTTTGAAAACCATGAATAAAACTGATATAACCGTTCTTCTACAAGTCTTTGTGTGGATATGTTTTCTCTTGAAATATCTAATATAGTGTAATTGCTGAGTCGTAGAGTAAGTGTATATTTAACTATATAGGAAACTGCCAGTTTTCCAAAGTAGATTTGCCATTTTATACTCTCAATAGCAATATATGGGAGTTAGTATTTAAAATCCTGATCTTTGAATTATTTTAAAAAGTAGAAATAGGTCATAAATCCTTTTTGCAAGCTACTGACCATGTTTCTGAAAAATCCCATTGCTTGATATGTTAGCCCTCTATTTTAACAAAGAAGAGGAAGAACAAAAAAATAAAAGCAAAGCAGAGTGGTATGATCTAATGCTGTTATCTCTTAAAAACTATATTTCCCAGGGAACTATAGTCCAATTCTTATCTTCTTCCAGTAGAGTCTTGTTACACGTGGAAGTATGACACTGATAATTTGCTGAACTTTGATATAAGCTATTATGAAATCATGATATAACAATTGAGACCGTCTGGACCATTGCAATAACAAAAAAAGAAGATTGATTATTCTGCCATAGTACTTACCAAGTAATAGCAGACTAGGGCAGCATTCTGGACAGGGAGTTGTGGTCCCAGCTACAAGTTATGTGACTTGAAGCAAGACATTTGCCTCTCTGGGCATAAGCCTAGGCTCTACCTTTGTAAGGGGCAGGACTAGGTAAATTCTAAATTCTGTACCAGCTCTAAAATTTTGTGACTCTAAATGCAGGCTGAAATTACTTTTAAATCAACTTAAAGTATTTTTTTCACCTACATATTACATGAGTATATTCCTTAAAAAAAAGGAAATAAATTAGAGCATGCCAGATAGAGTCAAAGTCTTAGCCCCTTCATCTCCTTTTCCTTCCCCTTCTCCCCACAGTTAACCACTGTAATAAGTTTGCTGTGTATCCTTCCAAATTTTAAGAAATAGATATACAAAAAATTGTATACCCATAGAAATTCATAGTCTTGTGTGTGTGCTTTTTTTCCCCTCTTTTTTACATAACTGGTATAGGAACTGATTTGGTGGTCCCCAGAAACACCCCCAGGTTCAATGATTTACTAGGAGTACTCATAAAGTTCAACATGAAGTCATATTCATGGTTATGATATATAGCAGGAAAACAATGTAAAGCAAAATTAGCAAAGGAAGAATTTGCATGGGTTGAAGTCTAGAATAAACCAGGCACGAGTTTCCGAAAGTTCTCTTTCAGTGTGGTCACGCAGGATGTGCTTAATTCCTCCAGCAATGAAATGCTGTCTACCAGGGAAATTCATTGGAGACTCAGTGCCCAGGTTTTACTCAGGGCACGTCACAGAGGCACGCTCTGCCTGGCATGTACCAAAATTCCAGACTCCCAGAAAGCAAGCAGGTGTTCAGCATAAACCACGTTGTTCATACAAACAGTTTAGGCACAATGCACCATTCTTGCCAAAGAATAGTGGGAATGCTCCAAAGTCCCACCTTGCAAGCAGGTCTTTCCAAGAATAGTGGTCTCAGGCTACTACGTTAACATTTTTCTGCATTGTAACATAACTTTCTGAAACTTGCTTTTATCATTTATAAAATGTTTTTGAGATTGAACTGTGTGTGCGTGTGTGCACATTTCTTTTAACTGCTCTGCAGTCTTTTACTTGAAAATAACACATTGATGGGTATCTGTGTTCTCACGTGCAAGGATTTCACTGGTACCCTAAAAGTAGGACTGCTGTGTCCTATAGGGTTGGGTATTTTAGTTGCTGATGACTATTACCATACCACCTTTTAAATAGTTTGTTTCAATTTATGCCCCACAGCAAAGTATGAATGTCTCTTTTGCCATACCCTTTCCTATGAAGTCTTATAAAATTTTATCCAATATGTGAAACATCATCTCATTGTGGTTTTATTTTGCATTTTTATTATGAGTAAGTTTTTCTTCATTGAAATCACTTTTTGAGAATGTCCTGTTTAATTATGTATTTATATGGAGGGACTAAAAGCAGGATCATTGGCATAAATGTTAGATTAGAGATGTGAGAGGCTCCAAGTACCCAGATTTCGACTTGACAGGCATGATTTCTAGAATCTGACATCTAGGTTTCTTAAAAGAACTAAAAAAAGCTACTCAATCAAAAGTTGTGAGATCTCCTTGTATATCTTGTGGCATTAGTCTTTCAGTGTAAACTCTGACAGAGTGAACAGAGGTAACTCAGCACTGTCTTCAGGAGACATAAATGAAGAAAAGTGAACAATTTAAGATTACTCAGAGATGAAATCCCATACTTCTAGGGAGCTAGGAACTCACCACTGATGGCTGCTCTCTGTTTCTGGAAGCTTGGTCTATAAAATGGTGTGGAACTTAATTTTAATTCTTTCATTCAATAAATATATATTGAATACCTAGGAGGAGCCAGACTCTAGGGATATAAAATCTAGAAAGAACTGCCTTCAAGGAGCAATTTCTCTAAGGAGAGGTGGATGTAGAGCCCCATGGTAAGGCAAAGGCATTTTTGGGTCTCAGTGGATGTGCAGCTGGGAGGACAGACTAAACATTTTGCTTAGCTGGTGCTAAGAATGACTCACTCAGAGGTACACAGTAAAAATATCATTCTTTTCTCCTTTATTATTTCTGCATGGGGTAGCAGCTCCCTTTGTTTACACAAACAGATCTTTATGGCCAGTCGTGGGGAGGCTCACCTGACCAACTGGCCCCAATGTGGTCCTCATGAGTTTCCCCTTCTGTTTGGAGTTCTCTTATTTAGCAGACTGCTAACAGAGCTGACTCTCAGGGAGGGACATAACTTCTCCCATGAAATTCTCACCCTAAGAGGAACTTACATTATTTTTTTGGTTCCCCTGAGAGTAGCTGACATGATTGAAATTTTCCAAATGATTTACACTAACTACTAAAGGAGAACATGATGAAACAGAGGTTTCATCCCACTTGTTGACAAGGCTCCTAATCTTTGCCCCAATTCCCATCAGTCGGAGAATCTCCCTTTTTCATTCTTAGGATTTTTCCACTTCTATTTGAAGAGTGCTAGCCACACAGACTTTCGGGGAGAAAGAGCAGGTGGTAGGTAAATGAGTTGACTGCATCTCTCAAAATACACACACAATAGGGCTTCCCTGGTGGCGCAGTGGTTGAGAGTCCGCCTGCTGATGCAGGGGACGCGGGTTCGTGCCCCGGTCCGGGAGGATCCCACATGCCGCGGAGGGGCTGGGCCCGTGAGCCATGGCCGCTGAGCCTGCGCGTCCGGAGCCTGTGCTCCGCAACGGGAGAGGCCACAACAGTGGGAGGCCCGCGTATTGCCAAAAAAAAAAAAAAAAAAAAAAAATACACACACAATACAACTGTAACCCTTCTTCAGATGTCTGTGAAACTTGGGCAGTAACCTTCAGATGTAGAGTTCTCATTTCTCCCCTTGCTACAGGCAAAGCCAAAGGTCTTTCCTTACACTGCTTCTCCTTTCTTCACATATTTCCACCTTTCACATGTCTGATTCTTGGTGTTCATTTTAAAACAAGTTCACCTGGACATAGGGCAGAGGGCCAGGTGATCGTGAAGTTCAATTTACTCTGGTTCAGTACTTTTCTAAACTCCACACACACAAGAAAGGGGGTCAGGTGTTTTTTGACCAGCAGCACTTTCAGGTGTGCTTACTTATAGAATTCCTAGAACAATCTTCTTAGTGGTTTGATTGATGCTTATCCCAATAAAAGTTACCATAAGTGGTTAGGAAGTGGCAGTTATATAACTTAGACTTCCTGGTTTCTCTAACGAAAGGCAGCAGTAACTAAAATCAATGTCTACACGTACAGTGGGAGAAATGGTGTTCTTGGTAAGGGTGGTAAGTAGCTCAATTCAGGCTATTGCTCTCTGGCTGGTTATCACCTGCATTTATTGGGAGCCTAAGTACAGAGATCTGTATCATCAGTGACTGTGGCACATTACAGAAACAGCAGTAACTATTTCACTGACTCAACAGATATTCATTGAATGCCACATGGGAGAGGAGCACAAAGGGAGATATAATTTATGGATAATGTTCTAATCTTTGGGTTGGGTGTTGAGTTTCAGCTGTTCATTATGCTCTGAAATTAATTTTTTAAATGTAATTGTTATATAGGATCAGGAACAGGAAAGGTCACTGAAGTTTCAGTGGACAATTTAGTATTTAGCTGAAACAAGAAAATGCATAGGATAAGGTTTTGGTTATAAAGGTGTTTGTAACCTAAAGGGGGCAATCTGACAAACTCAGATGCTAATGGCCTGCACTCATATGACATATTACTAAACTCAAATATCCTTGATTTCATGCCCAATTACAATATTGTAAGCCTGCATTCAGCTGGAGAGCAAGAGGCAAAATCTTTTCTTTTTAAATTTATTTCTTGGCTGCGTTGGGTCTTTGTTGCTTCTTGTGGGCTTTCTCTAGATGCAGCAAGTGGGGGCTACTCTTCTACTCTTCGTTGCGGTGCGCAGGCTTCTCATTGTTGTGGCTTCTTTTGTTGCAGAGCACGGGCTCTAAGCGCGTGGGCTTCGGTAGTTGTGGCTCACAGGCTCTAGAACGCAGGGTCAGTAGTTGTGGTGTATGGGCTTAGTTGCTCTGCGGCATGTGGGATCTTCCTGGACCAGGGCTCGAACCTGTGTCCCCTGCACTGGCAGGTGGATTCTTAACCACTGCACCACCAGGGAAGTCCAAGGCAAAATCTTTTACGAAGTTCTTCATTGAAAATTTCAAAATGTATATTTCTTTAATGTTGCATCTTGTCTCATGTCACTTGAGCCTCTGAACTGGCTTCCAAATGATGCTTTACTCTAATTTCTCACTTCTTCCTGCTTCTGCTTTGACCTGAGGAATCATCACTACCCCATCTCTCAATTTTCCCAGTTGTAGCTAGAAACAGGTTTTAACATTAAACAAGACTTCACTAATTGCTTGAGGATGAAGCATGCGGCAATTACAACATAAAGAACCTCAAGCTGCTCTCAGAGTCCACAAGCCCTACTCCCTCTGGAAGACCACCCTAGGGGTGCCTTTCTTGCCAGCTTCCAGCTGGCCCTAGTGTAGCAGGGATCAGTTTATTTCTCCTCAGTGGCAAGCCCCTCTCCTGGGAGCCTAGAGAGATGAAGTGTTTTCCCCTCATTCCAGGCTAAGGTTCATCCCCTTATCCCCTACCCCAGGTTCTGACCTATCTTTAGGGAGATTGACAGTAGTATTATTCACTTCTTTTAGGAATATTTTACCTCTGTCCATATTTGTGTGGTTTAATCCAATCTCAAACCATCTCAAAGACATCAGAATACTATTATTGGACAGCAGTTCATTTCCCCAAATCTGGATTAGTCAGTTCTAAAAGGCAAAGAAAAACTGTCTTTGGGGAAAATCTGGAACTTTTTTTCATTCTTTCTACAGTCTTCAGTTCCCCAAACCCTACAAGCAATTGCTCAAAAAATACATTTCAGAGGCAAAAGCATTCTAAACGCATATATTTCACTCTCAAACAGAATTTTTCAGAGACTTTAAACTGCAAAAAGGTCATACTCTTTACAGTACTAAAAGAATATAACTTCTCATCCCGAATTCACTTTACCTATCTGGTGAACAACTGGGGACCAAGTAAGTTCAAATTGCTTTTTGCCTAGTCTCCGTCTTAGAAGGCAAAATTCCTTGCAACTTTTAAAACAGCACTGCCCCCATGCCCAGATTTTATCAGCTATTCCCACCTTCCCCCAAAATTTTAGGCTTCAGTCTAAAGCCAGTGCACTTCTTACATAAACCAGGCATATTCAGAACAAATGCTTTAGATAAGAGAGAAGTGAACAGTATTTAGGGTACGCTCAAATATCTTATTTCCAAAAAGTCTTCTGGAATCCTTAATCAGCCTTAATTTCCCAGCCTTTATCTTTTACACAGTCATAAGTTTGTCCCGTCTCGTAAACGCTATTCGGAACTCCTTGCTCACAAACTGATTCATTTCCATTCCCAGCACGGTGCTTGGCAAAGCGTAGGCGCCCAATAATGAATGAATGAGTTTGTAGAAGGAAGGCGGGAAAAGGATTAGTTTTCTGGAGATATGACTACGAGAACTACAATGGCCACAAAACAAGAAGCACCCAAACTTGGACTAACGCCCACTTTAAACCTGCTCTCAGAGTCTAAAACAGCAAATTACGCCCCGCCCACGGGCGAGAGACAGGAAATACTAGCGTTCAGGAAAAACGGAAGTGCCTTGTCACGCCTCGCGCATGCGTGCATCCGAGCTGGATGGCCAGCTCGCATTTCCTACCCTCGGTCTTCCAGTGAGAAAGCAGAGATTCAGGCTCCCGCAGGCTGCGGCGTTGTTAGTCCCCCGCCCCCTCGGCGATGCGCATGCCTGCTGGGTTGATTTGCTCGTTGTAAGGCGGAGCGAAAGGACAGATTTTCTTCTTCTTCCCGCCCCTTTTCTTTCCCCACCTGCCACGTACTGGGCCCGAGCGCTCGCTAGGCTTGGTGGGTCCGTGCGATTGGCCGGGGCCCGCGCGATCCTGCCAGCGAGGTGCAGCGGCCCCGGAGGGCAACCGAGTGGGTCGTGACAGCAGCCTTCCACCAACGCCCCAGAGCCCGGCGGTGGCGGCCTCTCACCGGTCGGATCAGCAGAGACCCGCGGAGGGGCGGCAGCGGCGGCCTCGGGAAACCGGTATGGCCGCTGGAGACGGGGGCGCGGCCGATCTCTCGGGCAAGGCGGGCCGGGAGACGTGGAAAACGCTGGGAGGCCTCGTTCGAACCGGCGGGCGCGGGACGGGTGGGGTCGGAGGGGTCGTGGGAAGGGCCTGGAGGTCGGGAGGCCGGAGGCCGGGCTGGGCCTCGCGTGGGGGAGGGGAGGCCATGTCCGCGGAGGGGAGGGGGGCCCCGCTGGCCACAGTGGCAGCGAAGCGGGCCCTCTGGGGGGCTCTAAAGGATGTTTGGGTCAGCAAGGGCACTTGCGCGGATTCCGCCTGGCTTCTAGGGGTTGGACTGCCCGAGGGAGAGGAGAGGGACTTTGGGAGGCCTGGGGTGGCCCAGTGCCTAACCCTCAGAGGGGCTTGGAAGGGTGAGAAGGATGGAGAATGGCGCCTATGGGAATAAGTTAATTGGGGTCACTTGAGAGAAACCTTGTTCCCTTGTTTATGTCAGTCCTTAATTAAGCTCCGTCTGGAGGTCCAACCCAGTTTGATAGTGGTGATGACAACTAACTTTTAAGAGTTTACTTTGCTAGGCACTGTGCTAAGTATTTTAGATGCATGGTCTCATTTAATCATTACAAGGATTCTTCCAAATTTAGATATTCCCATTTTGCATATGATGAAAGTGAGGCTTGGAGAAGTATTTGCCTAAGGTCACACAGCTAGTAGGGGATATCTTTACCATCTTGCTACGCTGCCTCTGGTCAGGCAGGATTTGAGGCTCCTTGCATTCTTTGGAATACTCAAGGGTTTGGTTTTGCTTAGGATTCCTTAAAGGAAATTGCTACCCTCTGGAGGTGCTTAAGCAGGCCCTTCTGAATTTGAGCAGGGCCCTAACTACAGGGCTAGTGGAGCTGGAGGTTTGGTCACTGAACCTACATCCTGGTTTTAAGAGGCAGGCTTTTTATGTGTTTCCTTGGGCCTGTCACTTTATTCTCCAGTTCTGAGAACAGTGTTCTTGTTGGAAGATTTCATAAGTTAGTGGATGTGTCATTTCTGGACTTCAGAGGGAGTGGGGCAAGGACAAGAAGAGAGAAGGAGAAATGGGGAGAAGAAAAAGCTGCAAGGATTTCACCAGCAGCCCTAGGAACTAGTAGTTCACAGCAGTCTCTACCTTGTGATTGAAGTTAGAGAAAAAGAGGACCTGGATTCTACAGTTATGTAAACAAATGTGGGGATGGGATTTTCCCTTCCAGGGTACTCTTATTTTTGTGATAACTTGTGTGCATGCCTCATGGAGATGACTGCACAAACTGGGGACAACCTTAGGAAAGAAGGCCTGGTTCCTGGCCACAGGTAGGTTACAGTCCTGGTTACAGTCCAGTCCAACCAGTAAGTGAATTTGCAGGCAAACATGGCAGATGCAAAGTAAAAGAGACTCATATTTTCAGATCCATTGTAACTGAGCAACAATTCCTTCACGATCAAAAGGATTATATCAATTATATTTAATGTTGGAAATTTCTCTTGATTAGGAATATGTCTGTTGTAGGGAGTCACTTCTAGCTACGTAAAGAAGGTACAGTGTGAAGGTTCGACTTAGTAACTGATCTGATCGTACAGCTTTCTTCTCAGTCCCTCTATCAGAACTTTATTATTTGTCATTCATCTTTTGTTTAGGGAACGAAAACAATTTTTTAATACTATATGTCAAGCACTATTTTAGATGCTGCTGAGAATACGTAGAACCATCCTGCTGAAGCTAAGCCCTGGTCCTTAACTACATTATTGATGGTTTACACATCCTGTAGGTAAGAGAAGGTTACGTAGATTGATTTGCTGAAGTTCTTTATTATTCTCAGGCTACAAGGCAAACAAGGTGGAATCTTTACCATCTTGTTGAAGTAATGATACTTCAGAGCTTGGCATATAGTAGGTATTTAAGTATTTCCCAAATGAAGAGGGCTGGTTTGGCTAACAGGTGAAGGGGTTTTGTGGAGGTTTCAATTAATCAGAGTTCATGAGAAGTCTTTTGTCAGAATTGGCAGATAAAAAGCTAACTGTATTCTTATTTTATGTCAGGACAAGCATAGCATCCAGATCGTAGAACACAGTCCACTCTGTTCTGAACTGACCTTAGAGTGTTAGATTCAATATTTATTGCCCCATTTAAAGATGGGGCATTAAAGATTCACTCATAAAATTAATTTGTTCAGAGGATGTCAAGGGGGTCTAGAGACAATCATTTAAGGTGTAGTTAATTGGAAGGACACGGGGCATTTATATGAAGACTATTAGGACATTTATGTGTACTATTCATGAAATGAATTAGGATTCATGAAGACTTTCTTAAGTATTTGAAGCGTTGGTGTGTTGGGGGCCAGGTGGAGTGCTTTCACACACACACACACACACACACAAAGGAGTAAATGTAGAGAATTATGAACACTAAATATGATGTTAATGAAATAACACATTTAAGAAGAGAAAACAGAAAGCTGCTAGTAGAAAAGCATGGTGTTGAAACCAGAATGTGTCCAGTAGGAGATTATAAGGTACTTTAAATAGTCTGAGAGATCATTTGCTTGGGGCAGGAGGAGGAAGGAGTTGATGCTAGGGAAATGCTCCGTGGTTACAGATAATGTGTTCAAGAACATCTTGGTCTTGGAAAGAAGAGATAGGCCTTGAGAAGAAGAGATATTAACACATTCATTAAGCATAAGTGTATTTTCTGTTGTTATACGTTAATGGTATAAATTACTAGAGACCTCAGACATTATTTTGAATTTAGGATTACAGAGTCATTACAGGAGAAGCTCACTGAATAACCTGAAATAAGATTAAAATAAAACCCAAGAAGGGAAAATTCAATAGCAAGTTAGTATTTAGTTCTCTGACACTGTCTTATTCTTCAAGTGTGCTGTCTAATCACACACACTCAGGTTTGGGGAAGGGGTGTGTTATGGAAGATGTAGAAACAATAGTGGACGGTCTTGTTAGAAAGCTCAGGAGGGTATCACTGATTTGTTCTTTGTCCTCAAGTTTCCAAAATAGAAAAATTGGAGAAAATACTCGTGAGGTCTTTTTTATTTTAGTGAGAAAAATTTGAGACTATTTTAGTGTTCACACATGCTCTTCTCTTCAGGGCTAGCAGTTAGTATATACAGGCTAATAGAGTTTGGAAGCCAGTATTTATTTTTCCCTTTATTTAATGGCTATTGAATGATTAACCGTGTGCTAGGCACTGTTCTAGGCTCCGGAAATACAGTGAACAAAACCATTTATTTCCCTACTTTCTAGTGGAAAAGACAGTAAAAAATTAATACATTTTTAATATTTGGTAATGATAAGTACTTTGCAGAAAAATGAAGCAGGATAAGAAAGTGACAGTGAAGCCATTTTAAGTTAGATGGCCAGGGAAAAACCTCTGAGAAATTAACATTTGATCAGGGATCTGAATCATGTGAGGGGTGTGAAAACGGCTCAAGATAAAGGAAGTAGCAAGTGCCAAGTCTTGAGAAGGAGATTGTGAAGTATGAGTGTAGCAGGGTAGCCAGGGAGAGAGGTGGGAAATGAGGTTAAATACTTGGCCAGGAACCAGAGGTCAGGTCATGACCTTGTAGTTCTGGCTTTTACCAAGAGTGAGATGGGAATCTATTGGAAGATTTTGAAGTAGTGATAGTAGATTTTATTTAACAGGATAACTCTGATGTGTTGAGAATAGATTAAAAGAAGACAGAGGTAAAGGGCAGGCAGACCAGTTAGGAGTCTTTTGCAATAATCCAGGCAAGAGATGATGGTGGCTTGGATTAAGTTGATAGAGGTGAAGGTACTAAAGTGATTGGATTCTAGAGATATTTTAAAGGTCGTGGCAACTAGATTTGTTGGCAATTTGGTGTACGTAAGGTGTGAGGAAAAGAGAGAAACTAAGATTTTTTTTTTTATCTTGAACAACTTAGAAGGAGAATTGTTACTAACTGAGATGGAGAAGACTACAGGGGAAGCAGATTTTGAGGGGAAGATGAGGAGTTTGTTCTAGACATGTTAAGTAAGAAATCT
The DNA here is from genome assembly GCF_002837175.3 of Physeter macrocephalus. Taxonomy (NCBI): domain Eukaryota; kingdom Metazoa; phylum Chordata; class Mammalia; order Artiodactyla; family Physeteridae; genus Physeter; species Physeter macrocephalus. Next base: position 112,487,566 of record NC_041214.2, on the reverse strand, counting down.
AAATCAGATAAGCAGTTAAATACATGGGTAAAATAATAATAGGTATAAAATAATAAAACTTATTTTCTTAGGCTCATAATAAAGCCACCTCCAGACCATTTAAAAAATAAATTTATTTATTTATTTTAGGCTGCATTGGGTCTTTGCTGCGCGCGGGCTTCTCATTGCGGTGGCTTCTCTTGTTGCGGAGCACGGGCTCTGGGTGCATGGGCTCAGTAGTTGCGGTGCGCTGGCTCTAGAGCGCAGGCTCAGTAGTTGTGGTGCATGGGCTTAATTGCTCCGCGGCATGTGGGATCTTTCCAGGACCAGGGCTTGTACCCCTGTCCCCTGCATTGGCAAGCGGACTCTTAACCACTGTGCCAACAGGGAAGTCCCTCCAGACCATTTTAACATGAATATGGTAACGCTGAAACAGTGGATCTCCTTTGAAGGCCAGAATTTCTTAGATTCTAATCGTAGTTTTGCTTTTCAACTTTTAAAATATGTTTTATAGCTGTTTAATCCTCAAAACCATTTTGTCAGTCTTTGTCTAGAGTTGTATATATAGAACATCCTGGAGTCCACCATGAATGGGCAGTTGGATCTGAGTGGGAAGCTAATCATCAAAGCTCAACTTGGAGAGGATATTCGACGAATTCCCATTCATAATGAAGATATTACTTATGATGAATTAGTGCTAATGATGCAGAGAGTCTTCAGAGGAAAACTTCTGAGTAGTGATGAAGTTACAATAAAATATAAAGATGAAGGTAGGAGTGTTTCTCAAGTTAGTTTTTAAAAGTCTAAATATTATATGTGTTCTTTTGTCCATTTTTCATTGAAATCAGAATAAAATTGTTTCCTTCCTTGGTAATTGAGTACCACTTTCTTTTATTTAATGGAATGTTCATGTAGTTATAATTCTTTTATAAGTTAAAAATAGCTAAGTGATTTATTATTAGAAGGGGGTTTTAAGTGATAGGACACTTGCACACATTTTTACAAGCCATTTTTTTTTTTCTTTTATGCCTGTGCAAATTCTGGCTTCCTTTTTGCTTTAAAACCAAACTTTTACTTGTGTTTCCCAAAGTGAAAGGGATGTTAGTAGGTATTGAATGAGAAAGGATTTCATGGTCAACTAAGTATGGGAAAGCTGGTTTAAAAAAAGACAAATGTATTTCTTTATTGCAGGAATTTTCAGAACATGTAATATACTGATGTACGATGTCAGTTTATGCAGTGTTCTCAGACTCATTGGACCACAAAACTTTTTATGGAGATGGGTTTTACATGACAGATGTTTCATCAAAGACATCGTAGAATTATAGTAGTAGACTGTCTTTATTTCTTTCTCTTAAAACCTGTCTTCTTTGTTAACATCTCTACTGATAATTGTGCTTTAGGTAGTTACCAGTATCTTTCTTATCGCTGAATTTATTTCCAGTCTATTTCACCTTGATCTTAATACTTGGCACTGCTATCCACACCATCCTTTTTTAAATACTCTTACCCCTTAATATCTCTGACACTGTGTTGTCTCAGTTTTCTTCTTATCACTAATAGCTTCTTCTCTGTTTCTCTCTGTGTGTTGGCTTGAAGTCATGCCAGCTGTTACAGCAGAAATCTTAAAATCTCAATGGTTTAACACTCAAGAAATCATTCAGAGACCCAGGTTGACAGGGACCCAGCTCTGATATATTTAACACATGGCTTACAAGCTCACCTTGAGCACTGACATCCAGCAAGCAGCTGCATGAAGACAGAGTGTAGAGGATCACATGGGAGATTGTACTCTCTAGGCCTAGTTTCTGCTCACATCACATTGGTCAGACCCCAGTCACATGACTGTGCCGATGTCAGTAGGTTGGGAGATGTCCCTGGTTGGACAGGCACTTTCCAGCAACTTGCACTGAGGAAGGGGAGTATAAATCATTGATGATCAGCTAAGCTGATTATTTCACTACAGGTGTAATTCTCCTTTCTTTTTTTGCAATGTATCATCTGATGGTACCCAGAACTAATTTTTGAGGGTCACCCATGTTAAGGAACAAAAAAGGAGAGCAGTTTTCATCCTGTTCTCTTCCCTAGTAATCTCATCTACTTACAATACATTGACTTTCAACTGTTTGACTTCCAAATATGTGCCTAAATTTGATCAATTTGTTCTTTTTTTTTTTTTTTGACTTTACAACTCGTTTTTAATGGTTTTATTACCTCACATGATTTGCTCTTACCTCAAACTTGGCATATCTTAAACTGAGTTTACTGTTTTACTGGCTTTCTCTTAACTGTCTTATTTTTGTTTAGGCAAGGGTCAGCAAACTTTTTCTTTAAAGGATCAGATAATAAATATTTTAGCATTGTGGGTCACATAAGGCCTCTGTCTCATCTTTTTTCTAGAACCTCTAAAAATATAAAAACCATTCTTAGTTTGAGGTCCTGTAAACAAGGATTTGTCCATTGGTTGCAGTTTGTAACCCCCTAGCTTTGGGTATCCTCCTTCCACATCTAGTTATCACATTGAATTTGTTTTTCATCATGTTTTGAGTGCTTTGAATTGTACAGATTTGTGTTCCATAGACTGTTGGGCACGAGGATAGAGGACTGACTTAGGTAAAGAGTTCCTGCTGTCAGAGATATTGTTTCTGTTGTGGAAATCAGAAAAGAAAAAGGCAGTTATAGAAAGTTTCCTTCTTTTACATATATACTTTATTTTCTTAAAAATATGTTTATGAGTAGAATCCCTGAAGTTGAGCATTAGATGTTTTTGTTGTAAAAAAATGGATGTGGCTGTAAAGAGCAAAAAACAATGATAAAATCCTCAGTTATGGCTTTTATTGCCATCTTTGTCCAAAATAAGTCTGCCTAATCAGTGTTAAAATTGGTGTAGCAGAGCATCGCTGGAGCAGCCTCTCAGCCTCCCCAGGCACCCTCCTTCCCCCCAGCTGTGTCAAAGATACCTTGCAGAGGCCCCTGATCAGTTCCTTGCTGTGGCTGCTTTTCTGTTCTTTCTCTCTCTAGCAGTTTTTTCCTAGCCCTTTGAAAGCTTTTGAACAGGCAGTTGATATGCTAATTATAGTATTCTTTATCCTTGGGATATAGGGTATTTCAGAATCTTGTGTATATGAATATTTTTCTTGTGGAGAATTGATAGTTTCCATCTCGGCATCGAGATGGTCAGGGACCTGAAAGGCTCCACTGTCTATCCATTTATTAGGACAATTCTGCAAAAAAATTTTTTTTTACAACCTTTTTAGTTACTCTTGTATGTGGCTTCCCCTCCATTTATGTCAGTGGCATTTTACTGTACTTAGAATTAAAATTTGAACCTTGAGAATCATTATTACTTTAATTTCTTTTTTTAAAAAATAACTTATTTATTTATGGCTGTGTTGGGTCTTTGTCGCTGTGTGTGGGCTTTCTCTAGTTGGGGCGAGCGCAGGCTACTCTTCCTTGCTGTGTGCAGGCTTCTCATTGTGGTGGCTTCTCTTGTTGTGGAGCACAGACTCTAGGTGCATGGGCTTCAGTAGTTGTGGCACGTGGGCTCAGTAATTGTGGCCTTCAGGCTCAGTAGTTGTGGCGCACAGGCTTAGTCGCTCCACAGCATGTGGGATATTCCTGGACCAGGGCTCAAACCCATGTCCCCTGCATTGGCAGGCGGATTCTTAACCACTGTGCCACCAGGTAAGTCCTTATTACTTTAATTTCTGATAAATACATTTAAATTTTTTAGAATGGAAAAGATTTCAGTCTAAACTGTAATCTCCTCCTGGTGCCTAGTAAAAGATTACCTAATGTATTAATCTTAGCTATGTGTTTGTTGGTTCTTCTTCTGAGGATATAAGTATCTTGCCATAAAAGTAATAAATGAAATTGATTTAGTGTCGTTTGAACACATACATCTTTCCTAGATCCTTTATATTTGTTTAAGGTTTTTATGGGAGATGCTAATTATGCTCTGTGATCTACATTTTGCATTTTAATTGAACATATATCCTAGTTTACCACTGATTCAAATCTGAAACTTTTTGTTTGTTTGTTTCAGATGGAGATCTTATAACAATTTTTGATAGTTCTGACCTTTCCTTTGCAATTCAGTGTAGTAGGATACTGAAACTGACGTTATTTGGTAAGTGGTAAACTTTCTAATAAATTTACTATTTTATTCATTGTATTTTTATGAAAAACTGTTTAGCTTTTTTTGTTTTAAAAGACTCAGAATTAAGTGGTAACTTTTCAGCTATATCAGAATTTGTAAATTATTAAGGCTTAACTGTATTCTTTTTCTTTGAAGATTAGTAGAAAGTAGACATATTTTAAATAACCCATCTGCTCAGTTATCCTAAATAGTAATGTGTTCCACTTGTATAAGTGTTTCCAGGATTGAGAATAATTGCAGTGTTAAAACTACCTTTATTAAGTTTAGTTCTCTAAGAATATATAATTATCTTTTCTAACGTAGTATGTTTTTACTTATTCTCAGGGTTTAACATACAGGCCTGATACTTTTTAGAAATTATTTTTCAAGGAGTAGTTAAAGATTAGAGATAGTTCTGATAAAAAACAAATATAAGACTAATTTTAATCTATTAGATTTTGTTTTCTTATAGATCATGACAGATTTGCAAGGCAGAACGCTTAAGGGACAAGATAGAAGTGATTGCAGAGTTAAAGTGGTAGTATGATTATGTGAAAAATAAAATGTGGACTTTTTTTCTGTATGTTTTGGTTAGCATTTTAAAAAAATTTTGTGGCTCAAGTGGGGCAAAGGAAATACCCTTTTAAAACTCAGGCAAACTGGGTGTTTGTCAGAGGAAACAAATTGTAATAAACTTACCGGAAAAAAAAAATTATGTGGCACTGACCATTACAGTTCCATGAAATATCATGGCCAATTGATTTAATTTGTATTTATTTTCTCTCCATCTAGGAAGGGTGAACATGAACCATTTTAAAATGCTAATAACAAAAACTGTTAAAATTTTTTTTAAATAAAAGGTATCTTTTTACAATATTGAATCTAAAATACTTAACCACTATTGGCCACCTATCAAGCAGATTAGGTAAACTGAAAATCTTCATCCCAGAAACACTGAGGATGTGCTAAATAAACTATTTCAAATATATTTTTTGAATTATACACCTGAGCTTGCTCAAGGACTTGAGGAAAATGTCAGGGACCAAAATATAGTTGGAGTTAAAACCAGCACCTGAAGTACCAAAAGCTGAGACTTGGGATGCTTTTGGTGGTGATGGTGAAGGTTTTAGTGTGCATAATCTAAGGATTTGTCATTTGGTATCTAGGTGGTATAGGCCTTGGGTCCTAGACCCTCAGTGGCTATACTCTCAAAAAGAATATTGTAGAAGAAAAATATCTCTTCATTGGTAGAGTCAAGGAATCGACAGGGGAAATTCTCATACCCTGGGATGTCGGGTTTGCAAAGGAGTTTGTGAGGAAGGAGGAAAAGAAGCACAGAGAAAGCTTGAAAAGTAGAAAGTAGCACAAAATACTAACCACAGTACACATAAACAGACTAAACATACAAGTTAAACGACAGATGCTTTTATTGGTTAAACAATTTTGTTACATGCTGATTATAAGAGACATACCAAAAGATTATTATGCAGAGTTGGAAAGTAAAGGGCTAGAAAAGTTTGTATACTAGACAAACTCAAGGCTAGTTTGTAGTATAACAGAGTAGACTCTTAAGTGAAAACTTTATTAGTAATAGTCACTTCATCATGATAAAAAATAATTCTCTGGGAAGATATAATAATTCTGAACACTTACACATCATAGCCTTAGATTTTTCCTCAAGAAAAAGTTGACAGAAGAAGGAAAAATTCATAAGAGAGCTTTTAATACGCTTCTTTCTGAAACTGATAGGTTAAGCAGCCTCAAAATTTAAACAGAACAAATACAGGCTTGATCTTATACATCTAGCAATCAGGACAGGATTCAGTTTTTCTTTAGTGCATATGGATATTTATAAAAGCTGACCATGTACTAGGTTTTCTAATTAGTCTCAATAAATATCAGGGAAAGAATATCCTAGAGATCATATTCTCTGGTCTCATTAGGAACTATTTGACAGAAAAAGAACCCAAACTCCCATACTTTTGAAGGTAAAAATATGCTTTTAAGTAACATATCAAATAAATCATAATACGAATTAGAAATAATTAGTGATGACTTTTATATGACATAGTTTTTAGAGCATGCTAAAGCTAAAAAGAAAAAGGACAAAATAAGTCCAGATAACTTGGAAGAAAATAATAAAGAGCAGAAATGAACTAGAAGTTGGGGAATTGATAGGATCAGCAATTTTGAAAGTATACAACTAGCAAACCTCTATTGAGATTACTTAAGAAAAAAGAAGGCACAAGTAAGCGGTTTTAGGAATGAAACGGGGCTTAATTTCAAATACATTGCAATGAGGGAGAATGAACACCATGGAGAACAATAGGGTGTCAGTAAAAATGTGTTAGAAAGGAATTTTCGTAGGGCTTAGGCTTGTGTTAGATGATTTTGGATAAGGTTCAAGGAATGGGGCTTTGGTGGGGGTAGTGAATTGAGGCTAAAGCTGTGATTGGTAAAACTGCGACAGTCATGCATAATTAGCCAGGGATGTTTGGTCATTTTTGTGGTTTGGTCAACGTTCTTGTTTTTGTCTAGTTCTCACGTGATAATGGACTGGCTTTCTTTTTTGACTTGAACTATCACAGTCCCCCTGTGATCTTTTCTGATTGTTCGTGTTCTTTGTCTGTTTTTTAAATTTTGAAAATTTTATTGAGATGTATTTGATGTACTGTCAGTGTTTCCTGAAATTGTTTATGTTCAACAAGAGAACACCACAACCTACCTGTCAGTGCCACGCCAGCTTCCAACATCACTCAAGCCTGTCCTACAGTACTGGGCCAGTTCTTAGCTGTCAGGAGCTGCTTTTCTCCTTTTCAGCTATTAGAGAAAAACAGTAATACCCAGTAAAAGCCAGTCATTGATACAGGTAGACTATCTTGAACTTCCTCATAACTGTATAGGGAGTATGTAAAATACTGGTGGATTGTCTTTTAAAAGCTTATATTGGTGGTTTGATGTTTGAAACATATTTTACAAAGAATCTCACTGAACCTTTATTTTCAAATAGATGTTCTTTTCTAATTTGGTGCCTTAGGAATTTGTATATATGTATACTGACAATGCATAAAAAACATTTGAGTTTAGTTTAATTTTTCAACTCCTATCTTGAGGTTTGCATTGAGAACCTTGTGAATTAATAAATTAAAAATTTTAAAATTAACAATCTCAGTGGTGACAGTCTTTGTTGCTGGATGAAGGATTCTTTATTTTTTAGTCAGCTGAAAGTCATTTGCACAAAATGGGTAATTAAATGAGGTAATATTGCCTTTGTTTAAAAAAACAATGATTATTGAATAATTTGACTTTTTGTGGCTAATGTGCTGCTTTTGAAGTAACTACTTTGAAGGACAGTGGTGATGTGAATTTATGAATTCTGCATTTTTTTTAATAGGTTACTTTTTAGGTCAGTTATTATAGGTAGCTAATTTTTCTTTTTTAGGTCAGAAGTAGGCAAGAATGATAAAAAACCTACAGTCATATTGTACTTTAATAAGGTGTTTATTGAATATTTTAAGGCTATAAAAGAATTGTGTGAAATAAAATGAGCTTTTGAAGGTACATAATTTCTATTAAAAATATATTAAAGCTTTCTGTATTTTAAATTTATTTCACTGTAGTTGAATTCTTTTAATTAACTTGTTTTGTTTTGTTTTACCATTATGGGTCGTAAGCCATAGATCTTGCATCAGCAAAGACCGATGAATATTTATTTTTTCCAGAAATTAGTAACTAGCAATGAAGAATCCTTTCCTTAAAAAGTTATTTGAATGATGTCAATAGGTATCTTGTTTGATTTTGTTTAACTTTTTAAAGAAGTTATTTTGATTTTTCCTTATTGCATATTTTACTGATATCCTTATTGAAGAATATTTCCTAATTTTAAGAAAATTAATGCTTTTATTCCAGTTAATGGCCAACCAAGACCCCTTGAATCAAGTCAGGTGAAATATCTTCGTCGAGAACTGATAGAACTTCGAAATAAAGTGAATCGCTTATTGGATAGCTTGGAACCACCTGGAGAACCGGGACCATCCACCAACATTCCTGAAAATGGTAGACCATGAAGTCATTTTATTCTGACTTATCCTTTTTATATCTTTTTTCAGATTTTTTTCTTCTAACTCTTCTTCAGCAGGAGTACGATGGCACCTCCATTGTCACCCTTTCTTATTCCTGCATCTGTGCTAATATTCATACCTGTGTTCCCAAACCTGGCCGTTCATTAAGATTACTGGGAGATTTTATTATACCAATTCCTGGATCTCATCCCAGACCTCTTGGAGGGCAGGGCCCGGGGATCCCATTGTTAAAGTGTTCTCTGGGTGATTGTTTTACAGCTAGTCTTAGACTCCTGGGTTTATGACATAGGTTGGTTTTCAAACCCCTTTAACTCTTGAACCCTTTTCACTGTAATAGTTAACTAATGAACCTTAGTAATGGATATCATTTCATGAACTTTATGTGATATATGAAGTATTAATAGTTTCAAGTAAAAAAGTAATTTTAGATTAGTACACTCAAATGGTGTGTAGTTTATCTTAAGCACAGTGTTCATAATATGCAAAGAAAAATGTATTTTTTTCCATTTTACAGATGACATGTACTATTTACATTAAGATAAAGCAAGGTTTATTGACAAATTTGGAACTGAATATAGTTTGGGGACCAAATATATTATAAAATATAGACTGAAATTTAAGTATGGCTTGAAAGCAGATTTTAAAAGACTTGCTTTCCTCGACTTTTAATATTAGATGTTGCACTTTAAAAATAAATACTTATTTTTTTAATAATTTTTGTGTTTACATATAAGTTTCACATGCTTAAAACTGTCCATATTGTGAAAGAGTAGTATTTTGTAGACTCTGGATGACTGGCTGTAAGGGGCTTAATAGAAGATAGTTTGGGGAAAAGTGGCATTGTATAATCCCTTGCATCTTTTAGATTCTGAGATACTCTCTTTTTGGCCCCATTTAAATTCTGGAGTTTTGTTTGATTTAGTTAAAGATGCATTATCTGTCATTTCCCTCTTCCTCCAGCCATGTGGAATTGTGTTAGTGGTAGATGGCTTGATAAATATTTGGTGATTGATTAGTAATTTCTAGTTTCACTTCCAGATTTCAGAACATATTAAAGAGATGTGCTGAAATACTGCAGTGAGATCCTTCTGGCCTCTTTATGGTGAAACCTTTTATATTTCAGGTCAAAGCAAATGGCCTTTTCTGAATCCTATCTCTCCAAACAAAAATTTCCAATTTTAGGTCAAGGATCTGAAGAAAACTTTTGACCATTTTCCCATAAGAAATCATAGATGCTGATACAACTACATTTGCATATAACTTGAAGGAGTTACAGCATCTGTAGAATATTATGAAACTTAGAATTCAACAAGTAGAGCCAGTACTGTGCAGAAACCTACAGTAGCCTATATTCTGCTCTAAGGAATAGATTTATAAGCTTTTTGGTTTTGGTGAAACAACCTTTCTATTCACTTATTTCTCTCCACATACTGCATTTCTTTATCAGTTTATTTCCAGGTGTTTATATGTTTTATTGTTAACATCTCACCTATGTTAATGTAAAAGATGTTAAAAATCGGTTTCTTCTCTGCATCTTGGAAATTATATCATGTATTGTTTCTTTATGTGGCCATCCTTCTAGTCATTGTGTCCTATCTGAATTACTTAATGAACTGAATAATACATTCTATGCTTCTTTCTTTAATTTAATTAATTACTTTTCATACAGCAGGTTCTTACTAGTTATCTATTTTATACATATTAGTGTATATATGTCAATCCCAATGTCCTGATTCCTCCCACACCACCTCTTTCCCCCCGGTATACATACATTTGTTCTCTATGTCTGTGCTTCTATTTCTGCTTTGCAAATAGGATCATGTATACCATTTTTCTAGATTCCACATATATGCGTTAATATACGATATTTGTTTTTCTCTTTCTGACTTACTTCACTCTGTATGACAGTCTCTAGTCCATCCACGTCTCTACAAATGACCCAATTTCATTCCTTTTTATGGCTGAGTAATATTCCATTGTATATATGTACCACATCTTCTTTATCCATTTGTCTGTAGATGGGCATTTAGGTTGCTTCCATGACCTGGCTATTATAAATAGTGCTGCAGTGAACATTGGGGTGCATGTGTCTTTTTGAATTATGGTTTTCTCTGGGTATATGCCCGTAGTGGATTGCTGGGTCATATGGTAATTCTATTTTTAGTTTCTTAAGGAACCTCCATACGGTTCTCCATAGTGGCTGTGTCAAATTACATTCCCACCGACAGTGCAAGAGTGTTCCCTTTATTCCACACCCTCTCTAGCATTTGTTGTTTGTAGATTTTCTGATGATGCCCATTCTGACTGGTGTGAGGTGATACCTCATTGTAGTTTTTTTTTTTTTTTTAATTTATTTTTGGCTGTGTTGGGTCTTCGTTTCTGTGTGAGGGCTTTCTAGTTGCGGCGAGCGGGGGCCACTCTTCATCGCGGTGCGTGGGCCTCTGACTGTTGCGGCCTCTCGTTGTGGAGCACAAGCTCCAGATGCGCAGGCTCAGTAGCTGTGGCTCACGGGCCTAGATGCTCCGCGGCATGCGGGATCTTCCCAGACCAGGGCTCGAACCCATGTCCCCTGCATTGGCAGGCGGATTCTTAACTATTGCTCCACCAGGGAAGCCCCCTCATTGTAGTTCTGATTCGCATTTCTGTAATAATTAGTGATGTTGAGCGGCCTTTCATGCACCTCTTGGCCATCTGTGTGTCTTCTTTGGAGAAATGTCTATTTAGAACTTCTGCCCATTTTTGGATTGGGTTTGTTTTTTTAATATTGAGCTGCATGAGCTGTGTATATTTTGGAGATTAATCCTTTGTCCATTGATTCATTTGCAAATATTTTCTCCCATTCTGAGGGTTGTCTTTTCACTTGTTTGTAGTTTCCTTTGCTGTGCAAAAGCTTTTAAATTTCATTAGGTCCCATTTGTTTATTTTTGTTTTTATTTCCATTACTCTAGGAGGTGGGTCAGAAAACATCTTGCTGTGATTTATGTCAAAGAGTGTTCTTCCTATGTTTTCCTCTGCGAGTTATAGGGTGTCCCGTCTTACATTTAGGTCTTCAATCCATTTTAAGTTTATTTTTGTGTATGGTATTAGGGAATGTTCTAATTTCATTCTTTTACATGTAGCCATCCAGTTTTCCGAGCACCACTTATTGAAGAGACTGTCTTTTCTCCGTTGTATATCCTTGCTTCCTTTGTCATAGATATGTTGACCATAGGTGTGTGGGTTTATCTTTGGGCTTTCTATCCTGTTCCGTGGATCTATATTTCTGTTTTTGTGCCAGTACCATATTGTCTTGATTACTGTAGCTTTGTAGTATAGTCTGAAATTTGGGAGTCTAATTTTTCCACCTCCATTTTTTTCCCTCAAGATTGCTCTGGCTGTTTGGAGTCTTTTGTGTGTCTCCATACAAATTTTAAGAGTTTTTGTTCTAGTTCTGTAAAAAATGCCATTGGTAATTTGATAGAGATTGCATTGAATCTGTAGATTGCTTTGGGTAGTATAGTCATTTTCACAATATTGATTCTTCCAATCCAGGAACATGGTGTACCTCTCCATCTGTTTGTGTCACCCTTGATTTCTTTCATCTGTGTCTTATAGTTTTCTGAGGACAGGTCTTTTACATCCTTAGGTAGTTTTATTCCTAGGTATTTTACCCTTTTTGTTGCAGTGGTGAATGGGATTGTTTCCTTAATTTCTCTTTCTGATCTTTTGGTGTTAGTGTACAGGAATGCAAGAGATTTTTGTGCATTAATTTTGTATCCTGCTACTTTACCAAATTCATTGATTAGCTCTAGTAGTTTTCTGGTAGCATATTTAGGATTATTTGTGTATAGTATCATATCATCTGCAAACAGTGACAGTTTTACTTCTTCTTTCCAATTTGTATTTCTTCTATTTATTTTTCTTCTCTGATTGCTGTGGCTAGGAGTTCCAAAACTATGTTGAATAATAGTGGCAAGAGTGGACATCCTTGTCTTGTTCCTGATCTTAGAGGAAATGCTTTCAGTTTTCCACCATTGAGAATGATGTTGGCTCTGGGTTTGTCGTATATGGCCTTTATTATGTTGAGGTAGGTTCCCTCTGTGCCCACTTTCTGGAGAGTTTTTATCGTAAATGGGTGTTGAATTTTGTCAAAAGCTTCTTCTGCATCCACTGAGATGATCATATGGCTTTTCTTCTTCAATTTGTTAATACGGTGTGTCACATTGATTGATTTGCCTATATTGACGAATCCTTGCATCCCTGGCATAAGTCCCACTTGATCATGGTGTATGATCCTTTTAATGTGTTGTTGGATTCTGTTTGCTAGTATTTTGTTGAGGATTTTTGCATCTATATTCATCAGTGATATTGGTCTGTAATTTTCTTTTTTTGTAGTATCTTTGTCTGGTTTTGGTATCAGGGTGATGGTGGCTTTGTAGAATGAGTTTGGGAGTGTTCCTTCGTCTGCAATTTTTTGGAAGAGTTTGGGAAGGTAAATGTTAGCTCTCCTCTAAATGTGTGGTAAAATTCACCTGTGAAGCCATCTGGTCCTGGACTTTTGATTTTTCAATGATTTTTTTATTACAGTTTCAATTTCATTACTTGTGATTGGTCTGTTCATATTTTCTATTTCTTCCTGGTTCAGTCTTGGAAGGTTATACCTTTCCAAGAATTTGTCCATTTCTTCCAGGTTGTCCATTTTATTGGCATAGAGTAGCTTGCAATAGTCTCTTATAATGCTTTGTATTTCTGCAGTGTCTGTTGTAACTTCTCCTTCTTCATTTCTAATTTTATTGATTTGAGTCCTCTCCCTCTGTTTCTTGATGAGTCTGTCTAAAGGTTTATCAATTTTATCTTCTCAAAGAACCAGCTTTAAGTTTTATTGATCTTTGCTATTGTTTTCTATTTCATATATTTCTACTCTGATCTTTATGATTTCTTTCCTTCTACTAACTTTGGTTTTGTTTGTTCTTCTTTCTCTAGTTCCTTTAGGTGTAAGGTTAGATTGTTTCCCTCTTAGAACTGCTTTTGCTGCATCCCATAGGTTTTGGATCGCCGTGTTTTCATTGTCATTTGTCTCTAGGTATTTTTTGATTTCCTCTTTGATTTCTTCAGTGATCTCTTGGTTATTTAGTAACGTATTGTTTAACCTCCGTGTGTTTGTGTTTTTTACGTTTTTTTCCCCTGTAATTTATTTCTAATCTCACAGCGTTCTGGTCAGAGAAGATGCTTGGTATGATTTCAATTTTCTTAAATTTACCAAGGCTTGATTTGTGACCCAAGATGTGATCTGTACTGTAGGATGTTCCATGTGCACTTGAGAAGAAAGTGTAATCTGCTGTTTTTGGTTGGAATGTCCTATAAAATACATTGTATGCTTTATTTTTATAGATGGCTGTAACTTATTTTTTTTCCTCTCCTGTACTTAGATTGCTTACCTAGTTTATGAAATTTCCTAAGCTTCTAGCTCTTAGAACATATTCTGATTTAATAATCTCAAGAAAAAAATAAACATAAAATAGGTCAAAAAGCTACATCAGAAACTGAAAGTCTGGTTCACCAAACAAAACTACAACTCAGCTGTCAGTGCTCTTTAGAATGCTGTGCCTTGCCCTCACCGAGAAACATATAGCTGCCTATGTTTTTCAGCACTTTACCTCTGTAATGGACTCCTTGGACACTTGCTTGGACATTTGCTTTCCGCTCTGGAGGCAGATGATGTGTAGGCCACCTTAAATACTGGATTGACCTGTAGCAGTAGCTCTGCAGTAGCTACTGGAGCAAGTAGTGGGCTAGTGGACATATATTGTGTTTCCTGGTGAATTTAGTTTGCCCTGAGTGGAAGTATGCATAGGTAGTGGAAGGTAGCAGTGTGAGGGGAAATAATCATAAGATTGGTGTGATGTGCTCTTGGGATGTGGCGCTGGAATTAGAGGAGGGAAATTGGTGAGGAAGATGGATGACTGGCAGACTTATTTTAAAGGAGTAGTTATAGAAGCTTTCTTACAGAAATTTAGGAAATATTAATGTAACTAGAGGAATGATAGGAATAAATGATAGCTGTAAGCCCATGTGTGCTTATATTCCACTTAGTCCATACATTTTTTCACAAGACAAATTTGGTCTTGATCACAGAGATGATCTAATAACTGATGTTCATTTACTTGGTTGGTAACAGAAAGGAATTGATAATTGTCTGTTATTTGAGTAAGTGGTTAGCAGTATTCTCTTCGTTAACTTGTTTGTTTTGTTTTCAATTTTTTTTATATGTTGGCCTTAAGTTTCTATTTATAAAATGTAGGTTATTCTTGAACCCCTTTTCTTGCACAAGGTAGTGTAAATGCCTGTTTAGTACCTTAGTATCCTTAGAAGAAAAACATGGTTTAAAATTTTTCCTGCTCATGTTTAAAATTCTATTTTTCAAAATATTTTATTATGGAAAAATTGAAACATATACAAACGGAGGCATAATACTATAATGAATTTCATGAACCCACACAGCTTCAACAATTATCGATTCATAGTATCATGCCATCTGTACTCGCACACATTTCTACCCCTCCCATGTTATTTTGAGCAAATCTCAGACACGTATCTTTTTATCTGTAATAAGTAATAAGTATTTTAAAGGAAGACATAGTAAATTAAAAGTATGCATTGGCTTGAGGTTTCCATGTACTTCAATAATGAACCAGAAGACAAGTAAAAATAAAACATAAAAGTTGATATCATAACTTTAGTTAAGCTTTTTTATCCTTTTAGAAAATAATGCATTAGTGCACAGCATGAGTCTGATACTAGGATATAGGTCATAGGTCTTCAAAAAGAAGGATAAAAATGTTTCTGCCTGTAAAGGTGCTTGTATTTTTTTTTCTCATCTGATAATTCTTAGGGAAGGACATACATAATAGCTTTTCCAAAAAATTTTATCTATTTTGCATCTCTTTTTGACCTTTTTTCCTTATTTTGCAGACAAAATATAAACAAGTACAAAGAAGAAAGTAAAATTATCTATAATCCTATTTTTAGAGATACCCTCAACATTCCAGAGTATATATGCACATATATATTTTGCTGTCATATATTTTTTAGGCCTTACTGAGTGTAGATAAAATAGAAACAAGTTTTTGCTTATTTCTTTTATAGATACTGTGGATAGTAGGGAAGAAAAGCCTGCTGCTTCTGATTCTTCTGGGAAACAGTCTACTCAGGTTATGGCAGCAAGTATGTCAGCTTTTGATCCTTTAAAAAACCAAGATGAAATCAATAAAAATGTCATGTCAGCATTTGGCTTAACAGATGATCAGGTTTCAGGTAAGTTAGTGCCTTCCTGCCATCCTTTATTCCCTCTCTCCTTCCTTCCCTTTCCTTCTTTCCTTCTTTAATGGAAGATAACTTGGATATGGTGAAGTGCTCAAATCTTAAGAGTTCGGTTCAATAAATGTTTACATATGTATATACCCTATGTAAAATACCGACAAGATCCAGATGTAGATGATTTCCAGCACCCTGGAAAGCTTTCTCATGCCCTCTCCCAGGCAATAGAACTGTCCTCTTTAAAGAATAACCTCTGTTGGTTCAGGTAAATTTTATCAGAAGTGGAATTCAGAGGGTTTATTTTTTTAAAAATCTGAATCATTTATTTTATTTCAGATGTGTTGCTGGATTTAAATTATATTTGATATCTTATTCTTTCTTTTGATCTTAAGGCAATTTAAATGAAGATTTCTGGTTTAATTTCGTGTAGAAACTGCTTTTATTTGAAAGTTTTTAACCTTAAAACAGCATCTATACTGTGCTTTCTTTTTATATTTTGGGCATCATATCTTCAACATTTTTTCTGCTTTCTCTCTTTTGGGATTCCAATTACACGTACACTGGAGAGCTTGATTGTTTCACGGCTCTCTGAGGTTCATTTTTCTTCGCTCTTTTTTCTCTCTGTTCTTCGGATTGGATGATTACTGTTGATCACTCTTCACATTCGCTGATTTTTTTTTTTTTACCATTTCCAATCTGCTGTTAAACCTTTCTAGTGAATTTACCTCTCAGTTATTGTGCTTTCAGCTCTAGAATTTCCGTTTGGTTCTTTTTATAGTGTTAGTTTTTTTTGTTACGATTCCTTACCTTTTCATTCATTAAGATTGTATTTCCCTTTAATTCATTGAAGGTATTTTTATTTAATTCTTTAAAATTATTTATAAA
Source organism: Physeter macrocephalus (assembly GCF_002837175.3). Lineage (NCBI taxonomy): Eukaryota > Metazoa > Chordata > Mammalia > Artiodactyla > Physeteridae > Physeter > Physeter macrocephalus. Next base: position 112,471,186 of record NC_041214.2, on the reverse strand, counting down.
GCTGCTTTGAAATGTCCACTACATCCAGCATCTGGGCCTGTTTGCAGTCAGTTTCTTCTGCTCTTTCCCTCAGGGGAAACTGAGTATGGGTTGCCTATTCCTGTTTCTTTGCACGTCTGACAGTTTTTGATTGAAAACTGGACATTGTGGTTAATATGTTCTAATAACTTGGTATTCTTCAGTCTAATGCTCTCCCAGCTGAGCTATTTCAGCAAAGACTTGGGATTCTTTTAGGTTCTTGTGAGGATTTTTTGTTACTGCTGCTCTAGTATTTACTCAAATTACTCCTTCTTCCTCCTGGGATTATAGCAGCTGACAGCTCTGCTAAGTCCTTTCAGCTCTAGGTGTGCTGCTTTTTCTTCTGTGCCCTGTTGGTGTCACCCTCTCCCCTCCTACCCCCATGGTCAGCTGGGGGTTTGGGACTGAGCTTATACTCATATTTTAGGTCTCATTCTTTCAGTGACTCTCTTACCCGAGGGCTTTTCCCCTCAAATTTCTGGCTGCTTGACCAACCATGAAGTTAACACCCGTTTTCTGTGGTTGGAGCTGCAGAGGTTGGGGTTTGCAATTCTCACCTGTTGTAATTCCATTGGGCGTAAACTCTTGGTGTCTGCTCACATTTGGCTGACCTCCAGTCATTTCAAATAGTTGTTTTCTTCTATTTTGTCCAGGTTTTTAAGTTATTTGTGGGAGGTTTTACCTGATCAGTTTACTTTGCCATTATCAGTAACCAGAAAGATAAAAAAGAAAATTAGTAGAAAAAATCCTTTGAGACTTTTATGGGATTATTTATTAAAGAGAATTGTGTGACATTCTGAAAAAGAGAGGCGAATACTTGTACATGATGTATGTTCTTGGCAGAAGAAGACATCACATAAGTGGTCCATCTGAAAAACACATTTTTAGAGCAACTGAAATATGAGTTAATATTACAGCTTCTTAATATTTAAGACTTCAAGATATGCCAGATAGAGGGAGTAAATAGTTATATATGAGGTCAGGCTTAAATTTTTGATTAGAATATAGTATAGACCAGACTAATATGATTACTGTGATTCATATTATATTTGAAGACCATTTTTCTGGTAGCTTTGTATGTTGAATTGAAGTAGGAAAAACTGTACACATAGAAAATGCCAGGATACTTTGTAAAGTTACTCAGGTTATGATGTGAAAAACTTGGCTACAGTAGTGAATGTGTACATGGAGGGATGAACTATTATGATAGGAAAAGCAACATTAACTAATAGCTTATGTACAAGGAAGAAAAGAGGAGTCGAAGTAATATTTTTTTAAGATAATAACATAGTGTCTGTGTTATCTGTGTTATCCGTCTTAGGAGGGACGTGTGTATGTATTTATTTGTCTACATGTTGATAAATATCAGTGAAATGGTGGTACGCAGGAGCGACTGTCCATTTTACTCTGGCAGTCATCAGTTTCTCTTGCATTACCACTACCATTATCCTAGTTTAGGTTCTCATCAATATCTGGACTATCAGCTTCCAACTATGTGCCTCTAATAAAGTGCTAAGTTCTGGGATATACCAGTGCAAAGGATAGAGGTTTGACCCTCAGGGAAATTAGTCTGCTAGTAATAGCAAGTACTTCTGTGGAGCTTTCTAAGTGGTATTCACTTTTATAAGATCTTGCTATATAATCATTTTTTAATTTTAATTTTTAATATATTTTATATTAAATATATTAATATATTTAAATAATGTTTTAATATATTTCTTTTAAAAATATTTTTTGTTGAGGTATAGTTGATGGTACAATGTTATATAAAGTTTCAGGTGTACAACATAGTGATTCACAATTTTTAAATGTTATACTCCATTTATAGTTATTATAAAATATTGGCTATATTCTCTGTGTTGTATAATATATCCTTGTAGTTTACTTATTTTATATATAGTATTGATAGTTTGTACCTCTTAATCCCCTACACTTCTTGCCCCTCCCCCATAACCACTTTTATAAGTATTTGCTCTAAGCTCTTATTAACTCACAATCCTTACAGTAACCTTATGGAGTAGCAGTTAGTATTTCTTTTGTACAGATGAGGAAACTGAGGCACAGAAAGAGATCAAGTAACATGCCCAAAGTTACACAGCTACTAAGTGGCAGCATTGGGATTTGAACCTAGACAGTCTGGCTCCAAAAATTGTGCTTTTAACCATTCTTCTATATTGCCCAAACAAAAAGAACTTAAAGAAGTAAACATATCTATAATCCACAGTTATCTTCAGAATATCTTTTTTGCCTGTTACAGTATTGGAGCTGTAGCAAATTCTCTCCATTTACTTCTTTGTTCATTATTTTAGAAGAATTTTGAGTGGTTCCATGTGTAAGAGAGCTAGGCCTTGTGAGGCAGATGGAAGGAATAAGAAAGGGACCTGGCCAAAAGAGCTCCAAGTCTAAGAGGGAAGATGAGGCCTCTTCAGAATTACAAAGTAGAAGTTGGTAAGGGTCTTAATAAAAGTATACTCCATAGAAGTTCACAAGTGGAGAAAAGTATTTATGGGTGAAGAAGCCTTACTAGAAGTGTGGAGTTATAACTGAGTTTTAAGGAATGTTTATTTAGATATGTGAAAATGGGACAGTGAAGGGAACAGTGATTAATGAAATGGAGGCAGAGAAAGTATTAGATCTATTGGGGGAATAGGGAATAGGTTAGTTTAACTGAAGCGGGCATGTGAGAAGAGGAATTGTGAGAAATGTTTGGACCCTTGAATACCAAGCTAGAGGCTTGAACTTGATTTATGGGCAGTGGAGGCCCACTGAAGAATGAAATGAGGGCTTTCTGGTGGCACAGTGGTTAAGAATTCACCTGCCAATGCAGGGGACATGGGTTCGAGCCCCGGTCTGGGCAGATCCCACATGCCGCGGAGCAACTAAGTCCGCGCACCACCACTACTGAGCCTGCACTCTAGAGCCTGCGAGCCACAACTCCTGAAGCCCACACACCTAGAGCCCATACTCCACAACAAGAGAAGCCACTGCAATGAGAAGCCTGCGCACCGCAACGAAAAGTAGCCCCCGCTCGCCGCCACTAGAGAAAGCTGGCATGCAGCAACAAAGACCCGATGCAGCCAAAAATAAATAGATAAATAAATAAATAAATTTATTTTTTAAAAAATGAAATGATACTTTTGGTTGATCTAAAAATAGATTACGTAAAGTGGTAGATACTGTTATCGCAGAGGTGAGTTTTGGTTTTTGCAGGGGGAGTTTAGGACTCAGGAATGTAGCACTCCACACTTTATAGGGAAGAATTTCCAGTTGTAGCTTTGGATTCTTGAGAGATTGGAGCAAAGGAAAAAAGTATATACATCAATATATAAGGCTGCATTTGGGTTGTGCTTATTCTATAGTACTTTTATTTTTAGTCTCTTAACCAAACTTATTATTGAGCTTGTTGGGGACAGGTCTTGTATTAGAAACTGAGCTGACTTTTCATGACCACCCAGGGCCACCCAGTGCTCCTGCCGAAGACCGTTCAGGAACTCCCGACAGCATTGCTTCCTCCTCCTCTGCAGCTCACCCACCAGGAGTTCAGCCACAGCAGCCACCATATACAGGAGCTCAGACTCAAGCAGGTCAGAGTGAAGGTAAAATAGAGCTTAGAGCACATGTGCGGAAAGGTACATGTGCAGAAACGTTTATTATGGCATTGTTGGTAACAGTGAAAAGCTTACATGTGCATTCGCGCTATGAACACGGTTGTAAAAATTTTTAATGTACTGACATAGTATACTTTTGGGTTAAAAAAAACGAATAGAACAATGTCAGGTATGCTTCTGATTATTGAAAAGGAAAAAAAACTAAAAATGTTAAAAGCATAATATTTAGGTGCTATTTTATTCCCTTCTCCCTTCCCCTCTTGCAACTGTGTATTATTTTTGTAATTTAAAAAATAGAGGTAAAGCGTAACATTAGTTAAGTAGTTTTTTTGAAAGATAAATAGCCATTTATATTTTTGTGCAGTTAGCAATATGTCTTTCATGGAAAAAGCAATGTATTTTAAATCAAACTTTTCTTCTCCAAATGATGTGTTCTCGGATGAGCAGGTTAACCTCTCTGGGTTTTTATATCCTCCCAGCGTAAATTGTGAAAATTGGACTAAATCAGTAGTTTTAAAAGAGGGTCTTTAGTCCTGAATGAAATAGAACTTAAAAGCTCAGTATTTAAAACAAGTAAGGGGTCATTGCCATTGTTGAAGGGGATTGAGGGGCCGCAAGCTCAGGACAGCAGACAATGAGGTGCCTCATTGAAACCCTTGGAGCGCTGCAGAACGTGGCCTCGGGGTTACTCATCTAGGGTTCCTTCTAGATGTTAAAATGTTATTTCTTTGAATTGCCCATGCTTGTTAGGCCCTTTAAAGCCCTATGTTTTGCTTTAAAACAATCACCAGGTGGTGCTCTATTTGCGTAAAGGGGCCAGGTGGTGTGACAGGATGTATTTTCAGCACGAGAAGCAAGTGACTTAGTTTATTAATCACATTAAAAACAAACAACCCCCCAAAACAGTCTAAAATGAACCGAGCACTTTTGTAATAATAGATTTCTAATTATTCTGTGGTGGTACTTTTAGGTTTGTCCCATTGGATAAATGATAGTGATAGAGACTAGCAGGTGGCATTTTGCTGATAAATGAGTGGTTTGGGAAGAATTTCTTACTGCTAAAGCCTCTTCTCAACCAACTTTAGTCATAGTCTTTCCTTTGTACCAAGATGCAACTGCCAGAACTGGAATTGAGGCAGATGTGTCTGAAACAGGGAGGAAGAAGCAGAGTTTGGATATGGGAGTTTAATGGCTATATCAGATGAACTAACATCTCTTAAAAAAAAAAAAAAATCCCATTTTAAGCCGTGTATACTGTTGTAGGATGACAGTTGGAAGGGTAATTGTACCAAATAATGTTTGCTGTTCACTTATAAAGGAATGGGATTTAAGGCTCTGCTAACAGTATCTCAAATTATTCTATCAGGAGTTTGTTTTAATGGAAAATTTATTTTCAAATAGGTAAAACTTTAGTAATATAAAAGGATATACAGTGGAAATTAGAAAATGCTGTTTCCCACGACCCCCAGCAACAAAGTTCCCTTTTCTAGAGGCATCAGGTTGACACCATTTGGTGTGAATTGAATTTCTTTAGGGTGGCATTAATTGTATTCCTGCCTAAAGCCGTTACTTTTTAGTGTACATTAAAACATTGTAATGTACATTGTAATGAAAACTTTGTACAGTTATTAATGTGACATCAGTCAATAGATTAGCATTGTGGAGGTGAATCTCTATATCAGTGCTGTCTAAAAGAAATACCATGGAAGCTACATGTAATTTAAAATTATCTATTAGCCACATTAAAAATGTTTTTTAATGGTAAAATTAATTCCATTATACATTTTATTTAATCCAGTATATCCGGTGTATCAACATGTAATCATTATTTAAAAATTATTAATGTTCTACATTCTGGTTTTCATACTGTATATTGGAAATGTGGGGTGTGACATCAATTTGAAACACTTCAAAACACATACAGCATATCACAGTTAAGACTGGCCACATTTCAGGTGTTTTTTAGTGGTCATATGTGGCTAGTGCCTTTTGTATTGGATAGCACAGCTCTAGATTAATGTATCAGTCATTTACAGATTCCCAAGATGAATTACAGGCTACTTTAATGAATACTTTTTGACGTATGATATATAATGAGTCCCTGGCATCACCAGTTAGTTAGATCAACTGCTGGTTATAATTTCAGCAGAATAATCAACATAAAAATCTACTAATAATTAATAGTAGCAATTTCTTAGAATAGAATATGAAATAATAATCTAAAATAAAGTAAATAATTCTGAGTTATTATTTAAATTCCATAAAAGGGATCTTGGATTTGTAAATTTTTTTCCCAAGGATTTTAGTCTTAATAAGTTGTTCAGTTAAAAGGATCAACAAAATATTAAGCTTCATGAAAAGAAACGGAATGGACAGTATTATCCTTTTTCGCCTAAGGCAGGTGCCTCTGTTACTGGAAAGCTATGTGCACTAGAGTAGTTGCCAAAAACATAATAAAAAAGTGGCAAGGATACAGAAAAGAGCACTAAAAGTCATCAAAGGCTAGGAAGTATTGCTGTTTGACAAGCTAAAAAGGTGACAAGGATATAATTGAAATCTGTAAATCATATGCCAATAAAATGGATAAGCTGAGTAGACTTTTAAAGTAGCTTTTATTATGTAAATTTTGAAACATGCAAAAGTAGAGATAGAATAATCAACTCTTCATGTTTCTGTCATGTGGCTTCAACACTTACTAATATTTTAGCATTCTTTTTTCATCTATCTTGCCCCCTCCACTCTCCTCTTTTCACTCAGTTATTTTAGTATGCATGTCTAAATGATACTCTTTTCTTTTTAATGTAATCACCATATCATTATTATACATAACAATGTTGTGATTCTTTTTTTTAAAACTTTACTGAATATGGTTGATTTACAATGTTGTGTTAATTTCTGCTATACAGCAGAGTGACTTAGTTATATGTATATATATTCTTTTTCATATTCTTTTCCATGTGGTTTAAGTGATTAAGTGATTCTTAATGTCAACACATTATATTTGAATTTCTGTAGTTGTCTCATAGTTACTTTATTACAGTTGGGGGCTTGTTCAAATTAGGAGTCTAATAACAAGGTTCACATTTTCCATTTGATTGTGTCTTAAGTTTTTTTTTTTTAATAGCTGTCAACCCTACATGTTTCTAAGTCAAAACTATGTTAATTAACTATTGCTATGTTAACAATTTACGCCAAAACATAGATGCTTAAAACAACAGTTATTATCTCACAGTTTCAGAATCGGGGATCTGGGAGACCCTTAGCTTGGTGGTTTTGGCTCAGGGTCTCTCATGAGCTTACAGTCTTCTGAAGCTTAACCTGCACTGAAGGATTCACTTTGAAGATGACTCCCTCACATGGTTGTTGGCAGGAGGCTTCATTTCCTCACCACATGGATCTCATAGGCTGCTTGGGTGACCTCATGACAGGCAGCTTCCACCAGAGTGAATGATCAAGACAGTAATAGGAGATGGATATCTTTCACGACGTGTCCTCAGAAATGTCATTGTCATTTCTGCAATATTCTAATGATATAGAGGTCAGCCCTATTCAGTGTGAGGGGACTACACAAGAGAGTGAATACTCATGTGTTTATTGCTTGGTCTTTGCTAATTTTTGTATTGTGGAGTTAATCTTTCTAATTTCTAAAAATACAAAGGATACCAACCCCTTATCATATGCTATACATGTGCAGGAGTCATTGAGGGTCATCATAGAGGCTGGCTACCAATCTGTGTCACAAAGTATAGTCCTAGAAGCCTCACCATTACTCTTTGCTTCATCCTATTCTCTTTCTCCCTAGGTAATATGTTTTATTGCTTTTACTTTTTTCTACCATTGATTCTTTCTGAAAATATAATACACAAAACGTAGCTTATATATTCTTTTCCCTCAGATCATAGCTTACTCTAAACCCTGTTGGCACCTTGCTTTTTCGCTTAATATATCCAGTAGCTGTCTCCTTCAAGTATGTCAAGTTGTTCTTCATTGTTTACAACTAAACACAGACTTCTTAATTTTCAGAATACTGTGACAGAGTGAGAGTCCTGTTTTGGACTGGAATGAAGTGTATTTAAAATAAGTAAAAGAAATACTTTGTAGAGATAGTATTTAACCACAGGGTCGGCATTTTCACAATGAGTTCAAAGCAAATTAAAAAAAAAATAGAGCGCACACTTGCTTTAAGAATTGTTGTACCCTGTCATTTTTTTATTGAGGAAAATGATGAGGCTTTTTTGAGTGGGAGAGCCTTAGGCTCATTGGCAGCAGGCTACTACATGGAGCTTTAATCTCAGACTTTTCGATGATACCTAAGGTAATGTTTATATTAAACAAGATAGCATGTACAAAACTCCTTTTAAGCTAACGCTCTAGAGTTATGCCTGGGTTCTGGTGATGGTTCTTACTAGCTGTGATGTATTGACCCCAGGTAAGTTGCTTAATCTTTCTGTACTGAAAAAAGGATTGCTAATGAGGTTGGGTTTTTTTTCCCCTGTGTATTCATTGTGTGTTCTTTGCTTATTTTTGTATTGTAGAGTTAATCCTTCTGATTTCTAGGAATTAGAACCCACTGTCAAATGCTATGCATATTCCTTCCCTTTGATTATATTTCTATACCAGATTCTGGTCACTTCTGTTCTAAAATTTAGTTATGAAATACAATCTAGGATTAAGGCAGTATCTTCTAAAAGGTGGTTAACTTCTGCACTACCTTTTGTGCTATTGATAAATCTTGAACCATTAAGAAAGCATTTAAGAAACTTTATGTCAGTTTTTGGTTGTATTTGGGAAGAGGATTAATAGCTAAAAAATAGTTAAGCAAATTTTATTTCTATCATAAAAAGTATACCACTGCTTGCTAGGAAATAATCTGGCTATCAATAAGGGCATAGCTCATTTAGTGCTGCAGTACCTAGGGCTGGGCACCCAGTCCAGTAGCGTGGGTTCTATCCTGTGATTGCAGCCTGTGAGCACTAGCTGCCTCCTGCATCTCAGTTTGAATGGCACTAGATAATGCATTGACTTTTTTTTAGTCATTGTCTTTTTCCGCCAAAAGTATGCTGTTTACCTGTTGTCTTTTGATTAACAGCAGGTAGTTTGAATATTTTTTAAAGATTCAGCAACATAAAGTTGTTTTAAAGATTTAAATACTAGCTAGATTTTTTAAAAATTTAAATTCTAGCTAGATATTACAGTGCAAGTTTTATTGCTCTCTAGGCATTTGATCTAGCTAAATCCACCATTAGAACAACTGTAAAGTAGTAGAGATGATAAAGACATGAACCAGTAAATTCTTACATGTTTGGAAATCACAGGAGCTATTAATGGTATTTGCCCCTTTCCTCAAATTTTTATTTATTGATTTTTACTGAACATTAGTAGTACATATCTGTTGGCAGTTGGGTTTGAAAACATTAGTTTTTCTGGAATTTCTGAAGTAACCACTCATGTTATTTGCTGCTGATTAGAGTTCTCTGCAGTTATTCCACAGCAGAGTGGCCACACTTGTTAAATTGTTCATTCTTCTCTTCTTCATAGACAGTTAGAGGGGAACAAACACATTCTTGTGTCTTGGTTCTCAGTGTGTTTATGTGTGTGAATTGGGAGAGAATTAAATGTGCTTTGAAAGCGTTTCTCTTCTGCCACGTTAAACCTGCCTCTTTGCCTTGTCTTGTCTCTTTTAGGTCAGATGTACCAGCAGTACCCGCAGCAGGCTGGCTATGGCACTCAGCCACAGGTGCCCCCCCAGCCGACGCAGCAGTACGGTATTCAGTATGCAGGTGAGCGGGTGTCCAGAGGGAGCTGTCTCTGTACTCAAGAAACTTTCTTTCCCCCTAATTCCTTGATTTGTTATAGTAGGTATTAAGTATTTATTTGGGGGGGGGGAAATAACACTTGTTTTATTTATTTTTAAATATTTTGCATAAAAATTTTTACTGTAAATCACCATTTCAGTTTTCCAGTGGGCAGGTAAGACTTACAATCATAGTAGATGATTCAGTAATAACCTATAGTATAAAAAAGTTTTTAATACAAAGTTACCTCCTACTGATGAAATGACTTACCTGCTGGGTGATGTCGAGCTACAAAAATGCAACATTTTTTCCTCCATTATATGTAACACATTATCCCAGTGTACTCTTAGTACCTATAAAAGCATTAACAGTTCTCTCAGGGAACTTTCCATGGAACGTGGAAAGAGGTGGTCTTATTAAATAAGAACCAAATTAAGCTACATAGGTTTTTAAATCTCTCAAAAGTATGTAGGAATACCAAAAACAGGGCATAAAAGTAGAATTGTGTAAAACGTAATTCAGGCAACTAAGAACATAAAAATCTCTCAGTGTAGCTTTGAATACTGTGGTTATAATTCAGGTAATTTTTACGTTTGTTATATCTGAGAATTTTGTGTTCAACTCTTGTTTTACAGTCAAAGATTTAAGTATCAAAATTTCAACTGTAATTTTAGAAAAGTAGTAAGATTAACTTTACAAAAATGAGCAAAGAACATGCAATAAATACATGGGGGAAAACAGTCAACCTCATTAGCAATCCCTTGTGTACACACATTATCTCATTTAATATAAACATTAACTTAGGTATCATCGAAAAGTCTAAGATTAAAGCTCCATATAGTAGACTGCTGCTGCCAGTGAGCCTAAGGAACTCCCACTCAAAAAAGCCTAATCATTTTCCTCAATAAAAATGACAGGGTACAACTATTCGTAAAGCAAGTGTGTGCTCTTTTTTTTTTCCTTAAATCTGGTTGGAACTTAGGTGAAAACGCCACCCCTGCAGTTAAAAGTTTCAGAAAGCATGTGGCCCCCAAAGCCTAGAATAGTTACTATCTGGTCCTTTGCAGAAAAACGTTTGCTGACCCCCTGAATTAGACCATAAAATTCTACCATTGGAGTTTGACATATTTTAACACAAAGAACAGTTTTTATTTGGATTGGATTTGCTGTGGAGTGATTTAACCTGTAGCTGCTAGTTTTTAATTATATAAAATAGGTGGAATGAATTTGAACTTGGACTATAATATTGGGGGAAGGTTATTTTTAGGATGCAGTCCTTTAAAGAAAATCTGTGTTACAAATTATATAATTTGTAGAAATAATAGATATTAGAGTGGGAAAGACCTAGTTATCTAATCCAGGGGATTTCAGTCTTCACCATACTTCAGAATCACCTGGAGAGGTGTTTTTTGAAAAGTACAGGTGCCTGGGCTCTACTCCCAGCGATCTTGTTTTATTTGGTCGAGGATGGGACTCAGGCTTTTTTATTTTAAATGCTTTGCACGTCATTCTAAAGTGCAACCAGGGTTGGGGACCACTGATCTTGTCCCACCCACTCATTTTATAAATGAGACAACTAGGGTTCAGAGTTGTGATCCATCAAAGGACATGCAGCCATTTAGTGCGGGAACCAGACCAGAACCCAGTACCCTTGACTTTGTAGTTAATTACTTCCCTATATCATTCTACATTCTCCAACCATGACCAGGGGTTGGCAGACTTTTCTGCCATAAAAAGCTAGATAGTAAATATTTTAGGCTTTGTGGACCATATGACTCCTTGTTCTTTAAAATTCATTTATTCAAAGAACCACAGAATTGCCATTTCTTGCCATTTCTGGCGACTTGCACCAAAGTTACTCCTTTAGTTTGTTTTTCAAGGGAGGGGATGGTGGTGGGAGGAGGAGAGTATATACATATAGAGGTATTGCTATATTATGGTCAAAGACTAGTAGGTTGCTAATGAAACAGCATCTTAGGCCCTTAGGGGTTATTCCCTCTCTTGAAAAATAGATATGGTTGTCCCCAGATGCTGTTAAAAAAGCCAGTGTAGATTTCATTTGCCAGGATGAGAAGACAGCTTTTTTTTTTTGCTCACAATCTTAAGTCGAATAGATATTTTCAGTATAAAAGCTGAGTCCTTCTGTTTCTCCAAAAACTTACAGTAAAAAAATTTTATGTAGAGGATAGGAGAAATTGTATGACATCAGGGTTTCATCATGAATCGACTTTAGTTCAGTATTTAGATACTGCCATGAGTAAAATGCATTCGATACTTGATTTACTTATTAAAAATTAAGCTTGCTCTTAATGATTTTCGTCAGGGTCTTCACTGAGTAAAGTTTAGTTCTTTTCAAATTATTATCTCTGTATTTCTGATCCTGCTAGTCCTATTAACTTGAATTTGGGGAGATATGGAAATAACTAAATGCTCTGCTTGGAGACTGTAAGTGGTGGTGGTAACATTGGACCATCTTTGACACTCTGCTGGTTTGGCAGTTTCCCTCTGTGACCTTTTCCAGTTTTATTCATGGACTATGTCAGAAAGGTTTCTTTCATGAGTAAATTTTGAACCCAGGTTCAAGGTGAGTTCAGAATATACTCAAATTCATTCAATCCTTTTTATTTTTTTAAATGCAGGGTTGTACATATTTTAATAATTGTCTTATGTATCTGGTATTTAATGCTGACAGGATTCCAGTCAATGGAGAGGTTTCATTGCAAGTAGCTGCAGGTGTGTTTCATGGTAGAGATAAAAGTTTTTAGTGAAGCAGACCTTTTATTTTAAAAGACTTTACATCCTAGTAACTAATGAATATAGATGTTGATTTTTGTGGGGCAATATGATATGCTTTCTGTGTGTTACATTGTTACTGCTAAGCCAGAATTTTGAATTGTAAAGGCAAAAACATCAGATACCAAATCTAAAAGAAAGATTTTAAGGATTGTGAAAATTGGCACTTAATGTTTATTCTTACAGAGTGAATAAACCTTAAAGCATCTCATTAGCACAATAAGATGAATTTGTAGCACCATTGTTTCATTTAAAAATAGTCATTCTCTACAAATAAAATGTGTTTTTATTTGGTACTGTTATTAAACAGGCCCCTCAGAACCAGGTTAATGACTAGCTTTTGCATTAATTCCTACATTTATCATTTGAACATCTACTCTATACTGGGAGTTATGCTAGAACAGGAATTTGCTCTCAGGGATTATACAGTGTAGGAGGAGTTGAAGTAGAAGAAGTATATATAGCGGTTTTAATTTTAGAGGGTTTACAAAATTGTCTAGAAAGTGCTTCTTGGATACTATGTGGTCTTGAAATATAGACTCTGCTACTCTACTTGTTGCATAAATACTTAGGATTAAGTTTGTTAAATTTCTCGTCATTTTTTTGTCCATAACAACAGTAAGACTAATTCTCTGGAAAATGGTCACCAAAAGGAAAAATAAGATATGTACGTTTTGCCTTTTCAGCAGGCTACAGTCAGCAGACTGGACCCCAGCAACCTCAGCAGTTCCAGGGATATGGCCAGCAGCCAGCTTCCCAGGCACCGGCTCCTGCCTTCTCTGGTCAGCCTCAGCAACTTGCTGCTCAGCCGCCACAGCAGTACCAGGCGAGCAGTTACCCTCCACAGACCTACACTACCCAAACTTCTCAGCCCACTAATTACACTGTGGCCCCTGCCTCACAACCTGGAATGGCTCCAAGCCAACCCGGGGCCTATCAACCAAGACCAGGTTTCACTCCACCTCCTGGGAGTACCATGACCCCTCTTCCGAGTGGGTCTAACCCTTATGCACGTAGCCGTCCTCCCTTTGGTCAGGGCTATACCCAACCTGGACCAGGTTATCGATCCTCCCCTGCTTAAAATTGTAGCAGCTCCCTAGTTATTTTGGAACACTACTCTTACATGTGTGCAAAGTGATTGACTTTCTAGCTTGCCTTGTCCAGAGGATATTAAAATGCTAGGTTGAAGTTCAGCCATCTTGGCTTTTTACTTTTAACATGATGTACTAAAGTAGATCCCTTTGCGAAGACTAGATATTATGTATAAATGTAACAAACATTGATAGGTTAATAAAGAAAGATGATTGAATCCATTAGTGGTCTTGTAATTATCCATTAGTGGTCTTGTAATTTAATTTAGTCGTTGACACTATATGTGTGTGTGTATATATGTAAATGAGAAAAAACAAATCCTTATTGATGTTTTGGTCTTAAAATGAAGTATAGACCTTTTATCTTTTATGCCTTTCTATTCAGAGAAGCACAGTGCTGCTGAATTTTGTCCTGATTTTGGCTTAAAACAATGAAACTAAACTAGATGTCACAAGAAGATAGATTAGCATTATATATAAACAAACACGATAGATGATGATAGATAGATATAGTATTAAAAGATACAAGGGGGGTTTGGTAGATCCTAAATAACTTGTGATTTTCCTTATAGAAATGAACCACTCAGAAATGAAGAACTCGGTCTTAAAAAAACTACATCTCTTTATTGCAGAGTTTATACTTGTTTGAAAAATAGAAAATGAAGTATTGATAAAACTGAAGGCTGGTGAAAGGTGGTAAGCACAGAAAGGTCCTTTAAGGATGAGGGCAACAATGCAGCATTCCCATCTCCCTTCCCAAATGAAGGAGAAAAATATTTTTTTTTTTTTTTTTTTTTTTTTTTTACATAAAAACGAGTCAGATTTTCATTACAGGTTGGGTTAGACAGAATTATGAAAACAGCCTCCAGTATATTCATTCCCTAGACATCTTCTGTGTAATTCCCATCTCCCTTCCCAAATGAAGGAGAAAAATTTTTTTTTTTTTTTTTTTTTTTTTTTTTTTTTTTACATAAAAACGAGTCAGATTTTCATTACAGGTTGGGTTAGACAGAATTATGAAAACAGCCTCCAGTATATTCATTCCCTAGACATCTTCTGTGTAAAAATATAGTAAATATCCTATAAAATGGCAGGGATCTCATCATGCATTATCCTTTTGTGCTTAGACTTTACAGTCAGTCTCTGTATACAGCTTGATTCGAATTATATTAAAAACAGTAGGAACACAACTGCTTAAAGGGATAGTTTGACAAAGAACATTCAGACATTGTAACATGTTTTTATGGGTAGAGAAAGAAAAAAATATGTATTTTGAAATGCTATATATAATTCTCAATCCCATTTATAACTGAAATGAAATTTACTGATTCAAACAAAATCTTTTCAATAATTTGCAGATATTTGAGGAAATGTATACTGTCACAAATGTTTAACTATTTAAACACTTCAGAAAAGATATTCAGCTGTTGCTAAAAAGTTGAAGTTTAAATAAACATGTGAATATTAGCACCTTTTTCCCCCAGATATATATGCTGAAGATAATTTGATCTAATAAGTTAAACCAAGTAGAGATTTATGGAATTAACTCACCAGTAGGAAGAATACACAATAAAAGTAAGTATTTTTTTAAAAGTATATTAGTTTTTTGATGTTAATTTTGTTATAAAAGTATCTCAAAACATCATTACAACAGTGTGATAAATAATATACAAATGATCTCTTAAAATACCATGAACAGGGAGCCAGCTTCCCCAAAAATGTTATTCTGTTAATGTCAATATTTTGCTTTCTTTAAATGACTTTGTAAAACCTGATAAATATTCTTAGCAATCTTTCTAGTAAACATCTAATATTGCCATTAATTAGATTTTAAACTTTTATACATAGTAAACAGAAGAGCTTTAAATGCATGTGACAAATACCATACTGTTTCCAATTATTTTTTGCCATGATGAAACAGAAGGCACTTCTGAACGTGATTGCAGCATCTACCATTTTCCAGGAATTGTGGTCCCACATTCATACCACTGGACA
The DNA here is from genome assembly GCF_002837175.3 of Physeter macrocephalus. Taxonomy (NCBI): domain Eukaryota; kingdom Metazoa; phylum Chordata; class Mammalia; order Artiodactyla; family Physeteridae; genus Physeter; species Physeter macrocephalus. The sequence continues at coordinate 112,455,886 of NC_041214.2, read as the reverse complement.
TAATTGATTTGGGTGTGACCACCAATTTCTCCAAATTGGACAGGTTCCTGGCGAACTGCTCTGAAATAGCCTAAGAGAGAAAATAATTTTAATAGCTGCTATGATATATTTTTGTCCTCAATGCTCATAGGTTGAAGGGTGTCATTGAATGCCTGACGCTTACTCTAGGTGAAGCAGAGTATTTTAGAAAAAGGATAGTAAGAGGGGCCCTGGTATCTTTCCTGAGGCAGTAATGGCCAGCTAAACATCAGGGACACTTGAAACTCCTTGACATCTGCCTTAATAAGCTAGGAATGGGATGGTTGGTAGTATTTGAGAGATAAAGCTGAAAGGGGGCAGGAGTTGGAGGGGTTTCGTGTTTTGTTTGAGTATAACTGACCAAGTTCAGTACACACTTTGACCTACGTAAAAGTGTACTTTCTGTACTTACAGCGTAGTGGTGGTCTGTGAAGTTACCTGGTTAAAGGCGTGTTGTACTAAAATGTTAGGAAACGAAAGAAGGGTTGGTCTAAGATTGCTAAATTTCTCAGAACTAAACTTTGATGAAATCTTCCTTCAAGGACCCTACACTAAGTGATTAAAAATTTTGCTGTGAATGTAAAATGTTACAGAAATAGACACAATTTACAGTATATTGTATATCCGGTTCCTGTGAGGCAGCAGTTTCAATTTTCTGTTAACGAGTTCACAGATCTTATTAAGTCACCTTTTACTGTGGTTGGTATTTTTAGTGCCAGTGACCAAAATATGATGCTGAAAAGACTAGTCAAATAATTTTAAGTATTTAACAAGCCCCTCTTGGTAACTCCTGAGTAATATGGATATGTAATTTACCCTTTCCTACCCTACCTGGCCGGGGATTAAATTAATTTTCAGTCTTTTCAATTCTTATTAAACAGCTTGGTGCTAATGTGTCTGTAGCAAGTTACAGTGGTTAAGTCATTTCTCAGCAGAATTCTTCTATTTTAATTGTATTTATAGAATTATTTATAAAGCAGGTAACATTCTTTTTTCCTTCTACAGTAGTAGTAAAGCTTTGAATTTCTTTAAAATTTTTAAAAGAATAAGAAAAAACTGCCTGTGTGCTCAGTATGACAAAAACCATAAAAGTAGTGCATGAATGATTTAAGCTGGGGAAATTAAGCTGCTCTTTTATAGCTGCTTTAATTAAGCTGCTCTTTTATAGCTGCTTTTGCAAATTCAGGTTTTCTTAAAGTAGGATAGATTTATATAAGATGTTCTGTAATTTCCCTCAGCTCTAAGGAACAGGCTTAAGGAATGGGAGGAAAGTGAAGAAACTTCTGTTAAAGTCTTCATGTTAAGGTCTTATGTGGGAAGTCCTTTTTCCTAGGCAGATGGAGTAGTAGTACTACAGAATTATTTTTAAAGTGATTGATTTTCTCAGCTTGAATGTTTTTTGGGTTAATTTGTAAAAGCCTCTTGCTTACGAGGAGGCTCAGAAAACATACCTTCTTTGGTGGGTAACTGGTCAGAAGAGAGTTGCTGTCCTGTGCGTCCATCTAAAAATGAGTCTACGAACTGGCAGTGATCTTCTCCATGGCCTCTCTGATCACCTATATTATAAAATTTTCCTGAAAAAACAAATTAAAAGGATCATGAAGTATTACTGCCTTTGATATGGGAGGACTCTGAAATAATCAAATTGTTTCAGATAATCCATCTTCCTTGTTCTTGTACTTCTCCCCCCTTTCTTTCTAGTTCGAGCCACCAGTGTTCCTTGATTGAACTATGGAATCGTCTCCCAGCTGGCGTCCCTGCTTTCACTCTTGCTTTTCCCTATTTTTCCTCCCCTCCTCCTTTCACAGATTAGTCATCTTTTAAAAACGCAACTCAGATAGTGTTACGCCCCTCCATCAATCTCTCCAGCAGTCTTCTGTTATACTCAGAATAAAACCCGGGAGTCCTTACCTGGTTTCCTAGCTCCGCACGATTTCATGCTGCCTGATCTTCCCTTTACTAAGCCTCAGCCACTCTAGTGGAACCGGCGAGGCATTTTCTGCTGCAAGTCTTTGCGTTTCTCTTCCCTCTACCTCTGGTTCTTTATCCCTCGATCTTTGCGTGGTTGGTTCCTTCTCATAGTTTTCCTCTTGGCACAAGTGCTACCTTTTGAGGGGGTGCTTTTCCTAACCATTCTAAGTAAAAGAGCTTTCATTCAGCCATTTTTTTCTCCATTTTCATTCCATTCAGCCATTTTCTTTCACCCTTTTTTTTTCTTCAGAGCACTATATGAAATTCTTATTTATATGTTTGCTTTCTGTCTCTTCCCACTAGATTGTAAGCTACAAAGAGCAGGAACGTGTCTTATTTCCTGCTTTGTCCCCAGCACCTGGAACAATGTCTGAGCAAAGCAGATAGTTTTGTTGAATGATTGAGCAAATGTCTACCTTTCTATGTTGGTGCCAATCTTATTTAAAATTTGTACTGTATGAATATAGAAGAGAAAATAACCCACTGAGTCTGGAGCAAGGGGTTATAGCCCTTCTGGCTCAGTGTTTTAATCTTGCTCTTGTCTCTGACAGACTTAAAATCTTAAATACGTCATACTCCTTCCATGATTATTGTTACATACACTCTTTTTACTACCAGGCTTTTTATCCTGGGTTGGCTGTAACAAAATTGAGCTTGGATGTGACTAGTTTTTCTATGTTCAAGTTTGCCACGATGGCACTGTTTCAGATTGCATTTTCATTATTTACCTTCTTATAGCATGTCTCAAATCCTAAGATTCCAATAACATCTTGCTCAAAAAGGAAACTTGTATTTACATCACACCTTCGTGTCTGGGACTGTCCATAGAAAAGGCTAAGTTACAGAACGCTGCAAAGCATTTCCTGAAGGATAATCCTCAAAACAGAACTGATGGCCCTGCTTACCTGTGAGGGAGTCACTCAGATAAATCTTGTATCTGAGAGAGTTGCACAGCTGCACCCCTACAAACTTTTTATACCACGTCCTTTTGACATACTGTTTGCCCTTACATTCTGAGTAAGAGTCTGAATTAAAGGGTCTTTCAGTCCAGATGGCATCTCTTCCTGCTGCATAAGGAAAGCACATAGTTTGAGTTTAGTATTTGACTTTCGGTCCCGAAGAGCTGTCTTAAAAGCTTTTAAAAAAGCAGTTTGCCAAGTTCATTGTCAACCTGCTGATAGCTGGTTTTCTCCAGTGCTAAATATTGGAGCCAAAAATATAAGAGTAAACCCCCAATTAAATTTCCGTCAATGATGAGGTAAATCTTGGAGTAGTACGTGTCAGAGTTGACTAGCCTCTGCAGTGCTCAATGTAGAACAGCATCCCTTGAGCAAATTTAGATTTCTTTTTTTTGCAGCATATTATACAATTTGAACAGTTGTTTTAATGTGACTTGTTATTAAAAGTGGAAATGAGGGTCCTATATCTTGACTTAATTATTAAACAGAACAGTTGAGCTGGTCTGTTACAAGAATGGAAAGCAGGTTTTAAAATATTCAACTTGTTCCTGAAACAACATAGGCTGTCAATGTTACTGAATGTTTTAAGTAAGAATTCATACCTGATTGATATTCTAAGAAGACTAAATGGACTAAAGTAAAATCATGACTAAAATTCTACCATGCCCGTTTAGTTGAATCACTGTAGGAAAGTGTGTAGTTGTGTTCTCATCCAGGTAGGTACTTACCAGAAACTGGCTCACTCACTCTTGGGTCAGCTAAGGAGAAATAGCAAAGACAGAGTCAGAGGTTATTAGGTAAGTCCCCATGTTCCAGTGACAGTGAAGAAGATGGGTGCTTACAGTTGTTAAGGAATCTTGCAAAACGGTACACTCTTACTAAAGTCCAAATTTGAAAATTGTTTATTTTGTTTTGGGAATTGTTCTCCATTGGAGAATCTCCTCTGCCACGTACTCAGCTGTATCTTTTATATGTGAGTTGTGTAGTTAGTAGTCTTCATTGCTGTTCTAGATTTTACTTCCATTTTAAAATCTTCCTCTTTTAGTTTCATTAAAAAAACTATTGATGATAAAATCACCAAGATGCCATGAACTGCATTTGGTGTAAAAAAAATTGTACACTAATGCTGAGTATAGATGTATCTCATTAAGGAATTGGAACTTGGGCCAAATTAGAAAATTTCACAGCTGTTCATCATAAAAAACTATAATATGAATTCCCTTTCTGGATACTGTGGCTGAGCGTCTGATATTTTGATTCTAGGCACAGATTCTAGGCATAGAGAGGAGCATTCATGCACTATTGAGTATAGACTGACTGTATGCTTTTTTTCTTTTAAACTGATATGCCTAATGTTTTTCTGACATCGAGATAAATGAGGAAAAACCCAAGGGGTGTTTCCTTAAAGGTACCTTCATCAGTTTGCTTTTTCAAATGGATGGTTTTTTTTAAATCAGATGCTTTACCCAGTGTTTAGCTAGGTTTCAAACAAGCTATGCAAAACATCGTGACCCTTTATATCCTTGTTAGGAATTACTGCTGATGTGATTACCTGATTCAGTACTGAATGCCACCGTGTTGCTGGGTGGGCCTTCACCAAGTGGGTTTTTGGGTTTCACCTGGAACTCATAGCTGTGTAGGGGGGAAAGAAACAAACAGAAAACAAAAATAATATTCTTAAGTGGTAGGAAACAAACAGTTTTCTTGTCATACCGACATTCTTCCTGATTCTGTTTTGAAATCATCATGACGGTGAATGGACATATGTTCTAGAAGAAGCTTCAGGAAAGAAAAATTCCTTTAATTCTACTGTTCAAACAGCTTGTCTAATTGTTTTCTAGAAGAAAAGGGTTAAGTTAATAAAAAAGAGTGTTGTCTTTTAAAAACTCCAAATTAATAGAATAGCTGGGCAGGTTGCTAATGGACATACAGGAAAAGAGGTATGTGGTGGACCCAGGCTAATTCCAGTAACAAGGAGCCTCAGTTTCCTTCAAATGTTTAGCTACTTCCTGGGAGCTCAGAATAAGTTCCTTTTTATTTCTTATTATCCCAACCCTGGGTATAGCTATAAACTTAGGCAATGTTCTTCATTGTGGGGTTTGAGCTACCCATGTCAGAATCACATGATAGAGCTACAGTGGGGAAAGTTTGTTTAAAGTGCATACTTCTTGTTCCATTCTAGCTACTGAATCCCTTTTTGAGGGGTTCCAGAGAGGTATTTATGTTTCTGAGGTGAAGCCTGTGCCCACTGACATTTGAGAACTACTAGATAAGCTATGGGAGCAGATGTACATGAAAATATTTTGTTGCAAGAAGTTCCTGGTTATATCTCCTGGAACTTGGGTCTTCTGTGGATCATAGGAAGCCCCGATATATTCCGAGTAGGGGCGTGGTAGTGTCAGCTCATGAAGAGTATGGGCACAAAGACACTTTCCTCTCCTTCTATAAACTAGACTCATATGGGCCAGGCCCTTAACCCTTTATGTTAAAAAAAAAAAAACAAAAGACAAAATAAGCCCATATCCCTTGTAGTTATGTTTGATTCTGTCCTTAAGAATTATGTGCTAAATTACTATGCAATATTTGACAAATTTCATCCATAGAATACTCGAGCAGAGCAAACCCTTTTAAGTTCAAACAGTAAAGCTATTTGCCGTTTGCCTGAATCTAAGAGTTCCTTTCAGTAGCAGACTTAGCAGGAAAGTAATTTTGAATGTAAAACCAGCTTGAGTCAGCTGATAGAACTGACTGAGTTTCAAAATTGTGAAAGACTTTTGGGAGATAATTCCTCGTTTTGAAAAGTTTGTAATTGACTAAGTGCAGAACACAAAAAATACTTTAGAAAAAAGTGAAAAACAGAAGGATGACAGCTCTTAATTTGGTACAGAGGATACCAAGTGAGCAATAACAGAACTTTCTGGGGCTCAAGGAGTCAGATTTTTAACTATTGAGGCACTGCTGGAATCTATAAGGAAGACAGATTCTAGCATTACAATGTGAACATTTTTTGAGTGCTTACTATGTACCAGACACTACATATGAAAAGCAATACACACAAACCTCAAGAGATAAGTATTTTCCTATTTTTCAGTTAAGAGCAATGACGCTTTTAACCATTGTACTCCTATTGTCTTTGCTTTTCCAAACTTCCAAACTTTGTGATATGGGGATTAAAACATGCAGGGTTTTCATTTATTTATTTAAAAAACTTTTTTAAACGTCTTTATTGGAGTATAATTGCTTTACAATGTTGTGTTAGTTTCTGCTGTATAACAAAGTGCATCAGCTATACATATACATACATCCCATATCTCCTCCCTCTTGTGTCTCCCTCCCTCCCACCCTCCCTTTCCCAGCCCTCTAGGTGGTCACAAAGGACTGAAGCTGATCTCCCTGTGCTGTGTGGCTGCTTCCCACTAGCTATTTTAAATTTGGTAGTGTATATATGTCCATGCCACTCTCTCACTTCGTCCCAGCTTACCCTTCCCCCTCCCCGTGTCCTCAAGTACATTCTCTAGTAGGTCTGCGTCTTTATTCCTGTCCTGCCCCTAAGTTTTTCAGAACCTTTTTTTTTAAGATTCCATATATATATGTGTTAGCATACGGTGTTTTTGTTTTTGTTTTTTAAAATATATAGTATATCTCGTTTTGTTTTTTATAAATTTTTATTTATTTAATTTTTGGCTGTGTTGGGTCTTCGTTTCTGTGCGAGGGCTTTCTCTAGTTGCGGCAAGCGGGGGCCCCTCTTCATCGCGGTGCACGGGCCTCTCACTGTCGCGGCCTCTCTTGTTGCAGAGCACAGGCTCCAGACGCGCAGGCTCAGTAGTTGTGGCTCAGGGGCTTAGTTGCTCTGCGGCATGTGGGATCTTCCCAGACCACGGCCCGAACCTGTGTCCCTGCATTGGCAGGCAGATTCTCAACCACTGTGCCACCAGGGAAGCCCTGTTTGTAGATTTTTTGATGATGGCCATTCTGACTGGTGTGCTGTGATACCTCATTGTAGTTTTGATTTGCATTTCTCTAATGATTAGTGATGTTGAGCATCCTTTCATGTGTTTATTCGCAATCTGTATATCTTCTTTGGAGAAAGGTCTATTTAGGTCTTCTGCCCATTTTTGGATTGGGTTGTTTTTTTTGATATTGAGCTGCATGAGCTGCTTGTAAATTTTAGAGATTAATCCTTTGTCAGTTGCTTCGTTTGCAAATATTTTCTCCCATTCTGAGGGTTGTCTTTTCATCTTGTTTATGGTTTCCTTTGCTGTGCAAAAGCTTTTAAGTTTCATTAGGTCCCATTTGTGTATTTTTGGTTTTGTTTCCATTTCTCTAGGAGATAGGTCAAAAAGGATCTTGCTGTGATTTATGTCATAGAATTAAAACATTCAGGGTTTTTAGATTGAAAAACTGCATATGAAAGCATTTTGTAAACTAATCTACTGGTAGAAAGTGCCATTATCCTTTGCAATAAGACTGCCGATATAAAGCCACCCATCTCACTCATTTAAATAAATAGCACATACATGGGGTGCTTTGGCATAGAATATTTTCCACAGATTAAATTCTAGCTCAGAGGACTAATGAACTTATTAAAAAAAAAAATGGTGAACTGAAAGTGGAAAAAGAAATCACAGGCACCTGGACTTGGATTCAGGCAGGCAATGCATTCCACATTCCAGGCCATCGCCTAAAAGCTCTGTTCTTCGGCCAAGTCTGATTGCTGAAATTATTTCCATGTCTTTTTATTTCACAGTTATTTACACTTCAGCTATATTTGTAGAATGGCCACAAATGTTGATAAGCCACTTTTGGGGATTGTTTTTGGGTTTTTTTGCCACCATTTTATGATACTTGACAAGTTTTGAAGAAATCATTTTAAATTAAGTTTAATTAACTGCATGAGAACTAAAAGGCACATATTTTTGGCTGATTAAACAGAAAATATATAACAATATATTTTCAAAGGCAAAATCTTTCCCAAGAAGCACATTTTATCACAAGATTTATGACACTGTAGGTAGAAGAGAGTAATGTCTCAGAGAAAATATTGATTATACATAGAGAATAAGCATAGGAGTTTAGCTGTGCAAAAGTCCCATAGAGAAGAAAGTTATTTAAAATAAAAAGTACAGAATAAATAAAACTTCAAATAGAATGTTTGGAAAATAAAGTTAAGGAAATTTTACATATACTAGAAAAAAAGGTGAAAAATGAGAGAAAATATTGAAAGGAGCAGATTTTTTCAGGGAATATAAAACTAGTAGGTTCTAGAAGAGAGAGGAGTGGAAAAGGAGGGTAGAAAATTATCCTAGAAAGTTAAGTAATTTCCCAGAATTGAAAAACATGGGTTTCTAGATTTAAAAGGCCTAATATTTGCCCAGCAAGATGAAAAAAGAAAAAAGACTAAAGCAAACAAATTGCAAAATTTCAGAGTACTGGGATAAAGACAAGACCTTAAACGTTTCAAAGGATGCAGAATCAGAATGACGTGACATCTCAGCAGCTCTAGAAGTTAGAAAATAATGGAACAATGCTTTCAAGCGTTCATTTTATCCTACAATCTATGTTTGGCTAAACAACACTATCAGAATAAAACATGGATATTTTCAGACACGTAAGAACTCAAAAATATTATCTTCCATAACCTTTCTTCAAGATGTGTTTCTCAAGAAATTCCAGAAAGTGAGTAAACAAGGAAGACGCGGGATATAGGAATTAGGGGGATTCAACATAGGAGAGAGGCAAAAGATGATGGTGAGGGCTTCCAGGAGATGTTGCCATAAACAAACACATGTAACAAATAGATGACTTGAGCACTTGACCATTTGGAGAAATAGTCTAGACACGTGGATTTAGTTAACAGAAGAAATAGCTAAAATAATTGAGAATGAGAGAGGCAGGACTAAGATGGTAACATAGGAAGCTCCTGAGCTCTCCTCCCCTCACAGACACATTGAATGCACAGCTGCACATAGAGCAATTCCCTCTGAAAGAGATCCAGAAACTAGCTGAGCAACTCCTATGCACTGGGGAAATGAGAGAATACCCCCATCAAAATGGGTAGCAAAAGCTGAGACACACACCATAAATCCCATCCCTGACACAGCACCATATAATCAGGAGGGAACCCCCAACTCCCAACTTCTTCCTGAGGAGCAAAGGGTTTGTAACCCACATCTGCATCCCAGCTTTTAAGACTCTTACCTGAGGGATGGGTCTCCTATACACTCAGCTCTGAAAGCCAATTGGGCTTGTGTTTATGAGACCCATAAGGATATAGCAAATCCACTTCTTCACAAGTGCATGAGCACTCACTGTGGCAGAGCAAAAGGGCACAATCACCTACCTCAATATTTCTCTGAAAGGTGTGTGTTTATCTGCCAGTGCTAAAAGCTGCAACCTGAGGGTCAGGATTTTAATTTAGCAAGCTCTGGGGGCTGTGATCCTCCCTGGAGACCAGGGAAGCCATTGGATGCTCTCCCACCTTCTCTTTCCAGCCTGCTCAAAGTTGCTAGTATCTGCCTGGAAGGAGGTTGTAAACATGTCTGTGCTCTAGTTTTTACAGCTTCCATCCAAAGGGATGAGTCCTTGGATCACCTGGCTCTGATAGCCAATGGGTTACTTAGCCATTCATGAGTCCCACAGGACTGTGGCAAAGAAGCAGTTTTTAACTAGCTGCCCCCCAGGGCTCAACACAGAGGAAGCAGGCAAAAATGCCCATCTTCCTATCTTTCCCTGAAAGGTGTTTATCTGCATCTTTTAAAAGCTGACACCTGAGGGTGAAGCTTTTAGTTTTAGCACATGTTTAGGGGTTGGCTGTGATCCTCCCCAGCGACAGGGAAGTTGGCATACACCTTCCCTGCCCTCTTCCTTCAGCCTGCTACAACAATAAAACCAAGCCACTAGTATTTCCCTGGAAGGGGCTTGTACAAATGGCTGACACCCCAGCTTTTGCAGCTGCTGCCCAAGGAATAGGTCTCCATATTGCCTGTCTCTGAGAGCCAGTGGGCTTGTGTTCACAAATTCCACAGGACTAGCAAACAAAAAGCATTTTGTTTGTTTGTTTGTTTGTTTGTTTTTTGTGGTATGCGGGCCTCCCTCTGCTGCGGCCTCTCCCGTTGCGGAGCACAGGCTCCGGACGCACAGGCTCAGCGGCCATGGCTCACAGGCCCAGCCGCTCTGCGGCATGTGGGATCCTCCCAGACCGGGGCGCGAACCCAGTACCCCTGCATCGGCAGGCGGACGCGCAACCACCGCGCCACCAGGGAAGCCCAAAAAAGCAGTTTTTAATAGACGCAGGAGCACACTTCCCTACCCTGCCTCCCTGCCCTAACTATATCCTGGGCCCAGCAGGCAAAAACAGCCATCGCCTAGTGTTTCCCTTGAGAAATGGAATATTTCCTGCCATATCAGTAAACAAAGGATGTCACAGTCATCAGCAATTGCAGCCCTCCAATATGAGCCCTGAGGGAACTCAGGAAGGAAAGAATACCTGCCATCTAGCAGCCATCAGACTGCAGCCACTCCCTACAGTGAGCCCTGAGGAAACTCAGGATGTAAAAACACTGGCCCCAGATAGCTGAGGTGCATATCAAAGGAATGATTTCAGTAAGCCTAGACTCTTGCATCTTCCCCATGCATAGAAAAGCGCGAAATTCCTTAACTTGGGATATCTCATTTTCTTTAACAGTAATCTTTTGATGTTCTGACTACCTGCTCTTTGTTGCAAAACTATATATCCTGGTTCCCCCCACCTCTGCAGAGCAGTTCTCCCAGGCTTGAAGTCCTAAAAATGCCCACCAAATAAAATATAACTCTCAACTTTTAGGTTGTGAATATTTTTTAAGTCAACACCCTGGAAGCAGCTTAACTACATAATTTCCCACCTACTGCCTAGGGCCCAGCTTATAATCAGCCTGCATGTAGATGCTGACTGTGTTCCTCCCCTTTGGGACACTCATGAGTTTTGGCATACCCCCAACTACCAGGAGCCACTAGAAACAAAGAAAGTTGCTTGGACAATCTTAGAGGTTTGAGAAACAAAACAAGTACGAGCTCAGGTTGGGCTGATTCAAGAGGTTCATTTCCTACCTGAGACCATTCTATTGAGACTGGGAGAGGTGGCTGTTTTATCTAATGTGCAGAAACCAAACACAGAGAATTAAGGAAAATGAAGAAACAAGAATATGTTCCAAACAAAAGAACAAGAAAAATCTCTAGAAACAGATCTTAATGAAATGGACAAATGATTTACCTGATAAAGAGTTCAAAATAAGTCATTAAGATGCTTACCAAGGTCAGGAGAACAATGCGTAAACAAAGTACAAAGGAATAGAAAATATAAAAAAGTGCCAAACCAGAAAACACAGAGTTAAGAATATAATAATTGACCTGAAAACTTCATTAGAGGAGTTCAACAGCAGACTAGATGAGTGGAAGAAAGGGTCAGTGGACGCAAAGATGGGGCAGTGAAATTCATCCAATCAGAGGAGCAATGAAAAAGATAGCTTAAGAGATGTATGGGACACCATCAAATGGATCAAGATATGCATTATATGAGTCCCAGAATGGGGAGAGGGAAAGAAAGGGGGCAGAAAGCTTATTCAAAGAAATAACAGCTGAAAACTTTCCTAACCAGGGTAAAGAAACAGACATCCAGATACAGGAAGGCCAGAGAGTTCCAAATGGAATCCAAAGAGGTTCTCAGCATGAGACCCACATTAATTTTAAGAGATCCACATTAATGATAATTAAATTGTCAAAAGTTAAAGACAAGGAAAGAATCTTAAAAGCATCAGGGGAAAAGCAACTTGTTATGTACAAGGGAGCCCCCATAGCAATATCAGCAGATTTTTCAGCAGAAACTTTTAGGCCAGAAGGGACCAGCAGATATATTCAAAGTGCTGAAATTAAAAAAAAAAGAAAACATTCTCAGCAAAGTTGCTCTTCAGAATTGAAGGCAAGATGAAGAGTTTCCCAGACAAAAGCTGAAAAAGTTCATCACCACTACATCAGCCTTACAAGAAATGTTAAAGAGAGTTTTTCAAACAGAAACAAAAGGATGCTAATTAGTAATAGGAAAACATGAAAGTATAAAACTCAATGGTAAAAGTAAATACACAGTTACATTCGGAATACTCTAATGTTGAAATTGTGGTGGGTAAATCACTTCTAACTCTAATATGAGAGTTAAAAGACAAAAATATTACAATAACTATAATAATTTGTTAATGGATATACAGTGTAAAAATGTAAATTGTGGCATAAAAACAAAATGTGGAGAGAAGAGTTAAAAAAGTAGAGCATTTGTGTGTTTGAAGTTGGCATCAACTTAAAATAGACTTATATGACGTTTTATGTAAACCTCGTAACTACAAAGTAATAACCAATGATCGATATACACACAAAAAAGAGAACAGAATCACAGCATAACACTACAGAAATTAATCAAATCACAAAGGAAGAGAGGAAAAGAGGAAGAAAGGAGCAAAGGAATTATAAAACAACCAGAAAATAATGAACAAAATAGCAATAGTAAGTCCATATCTATCAATAATTATTTTAAATGTAAATGGACCAAAGTCTAATTAAAAGACATAGAGTGGCTGAATGGATTAAAAAACCAAGACCCATCTAATTCTCCTAAAAGAGACTGACTTCAGCTTTAAGGACACACATAGACTGAAAGAGAAGGGATAGAAAAGATATTCCATGCAAATGGAAACCAAAAGACAGCAGGGATACCTATATTTATATAAGACAAAATAGACTTTAAGCCAAAGATTGTGATAGGACACAAAGGTCATTATATAGTAATAAAGGGGTCAGTTCATCAAGAGGATATAACATCTGTAAACATGTACACAACATAGGAGGACCTTAGTATATAAAGCAAATATTAACAGATCTGCGGAAGAAATAGCACTACAGTAATAGCAGGGAACTTCAATGCCATGCTTTCAACCATGTATATATAGAACATCCATACAGAAAATTAATAAGGAGACACTGGACTTAACATAATGTTAAAGCAGATGGACCTAAAGGACATACAAAGAACATTCCATCCAACAGCAACAGAATACACTTTCTTCTGAAGAGCACATGAAACTTTCTTCAGGATAAGTCATCTGTTAGGCTGCAAAACAAGCCTTAATAAATTTAAGAAAATGGAAATCATATAAAGTGTATTTTCTAACCACAATGGTAAGAAAATAGAAATCAGTTAAAAGAAGAAATTGGAAATTTCACAAATATGTGGAGATTAAACAACAAACATGCTACTGAACAATGAATGGGTCAAAGAAAAAAAATCAAGAGTAATCAAAATATATCTTTAACCAAAGGAAAATGGAAAGACAACATACCAAAATTTTGGAATGCCTCAAAGGCAATTCCAAGAGGGAAATTTATAGAATTAAATGCCTACATTAAGAAAAAAGATATCAAATAAGCAACCTAATTTTACACCTCAAGGAATAAGAAAAAGAAGAAAAAACTAAGGCCAAAGCTAGTAGAAGGAAGGAAATAACAAAGATCAGAGCAGAAGTAAAAGAAATAGGGACCAAAAAACAATACAAAAGATCAACTAAACTAAGAGCTGGCTTTTCATAAAGATAAATAAAACTGACAAACCTTTAGCTACAGTAACTAAGAAAAAGAACTCAAATAAAATTAGAAAATCAGAAATAAAAGGAGACATTACAACTGGTGCTACAGAAATACAAGGGATCATAAGAGACTACTATGAACAATTATACACCAACAGATTGGATAACCTAGAAGAAATGTATAAATTCTTAGAAACATACAACCTACCAAGACTAAATCATGAAGAAATAGATAATTTGAATAGACTAATTACTAGGAAGGAGATTGAGTCAGTAATCAAAAACTTCCCAACAAACAAAAGCCCAGGACCAGATGGTTTTACCAGTGAATTCTAGCAAACATTTAAAGAAGAATTAACACCAATCCTTCTCAAAGTCTTCCTATAAATTGAAGGGGAGGGGGGAACTCCCAAACTCATTTTCTGAGGCCAGCATTACCCTGATACCAAAGCCAGACAAGGACACTACAAGAAAAGAAAATTATAATCCAATATTCCTGATGAAACATAGATGCAAGAATCCTCAACAAAATATTAGCAAACTGAGTTCAACAATACATTAGAAGGATCATAAACCATGATCAAGTGGGATTAATTCCAAGAATACAAAGATGGTTCAACAGCCACAAATCAATCAATGTGATATACCATATTAACAAAATGAGGAATAAAAATCTATATAACCTATATGAACTCAATAGATTCAGAAAAAGCATTTGATGAAATTCAACATTCTTTCTTGATAAAAACTCAACAAACTTGGTACAGAGGAAATGTACCTCAACATAATAAAGGCTTACATGACAAGCCCATTGAGCTAACATCATACTCAATGATGAAATGCTGGAAGCTTTTCCTCTAAGATCAGGAACAAGACAAGAATGCCCACTCTCACTACTTTTATTCAACATAGCACTGGAAGCTATTAGTTAAGAGAAGGAAATTAAAAGATGCCCAGATTGGAAAGGAAGAAGTAAAACTTCTATTTGCAGATGATGACATGACATTATATATAGAAAACCCTAAACACTCCACCAAAAAGCTGCTAGAACTAATACATTTGGTAAAGTTGCAGGATACAATATTAATATATAGAAATCTGTTGGTTTTCTATATACCGAAAACAAACTATCAGAAGGAGAAATTAAGCAAACAATTTACATTTACAATAGCCTCAAAATTTACAATAGCCTCGAAAATAATAAAATACTTAGGAATAATTTTAAGGAGATGAAAGATCTGTACACTGAAACCTTTAAGACATTGATGAAAGAAATTGAAGAAACACAAATAAAATGAAAGATATTCCACATTCATGGATTGAAAGGATTAATATTGTTAAACTGTCAGTACTACCCCAAGTGATCTACAGTTTCAATGCAATCCATATCAAAATTCCAATGGCATTTTTCACAGAAATAGAAAAAACATTTCTAAGACTCATATGGAATCACAAAAGACCCTGAGTAGGCAAAGCTGGAGGCCTCACATGTCCTGATTTCAAACTATATTACAAAGCAATAGTAATCAAAACAGTATGGTATGGACATAAAAAAAAGACACATAGATCAATGGAACAGAATAGAGAGCCCATACATAAACCTACATATATATGGTCAATTAATTTATGACAAAGGAGCCAAGCATTCACAATGGGGAAAGGCTAGTCCCTTGAAAAAATGGTATTGGGAAAACTGGATAGCCACATGCAAAAGAATGAAACTGGACCCCTATTGTATACCATACATAAAAATCAACTCAAAATGGTTCAAAGATTTGAACATGAAACCTGAAATCATAAGACTCCTCAAAGAAAAAATAGGTGGTAAGCTCCTTGATATCAGTCTTGGCAATAATTTTTGGATCTGACTCCAAAAGCAAAGGCAACAAAAGCAAAAATAAATAAGTGGGACTACATCAAACTGAAAATCTTCTGCACAGCAAAGGGAAACATCAACAAAATGAAAAGGCAACCTATAGAATGGGAGAAAATATTTGCAAATCATATATCTGATAAGTGGTTAATATCCAAAATATATAAGGAACTCACACAACTCAATAGCAAAAAAGCAAATAACCCAATTAAGAAATGGGCAGGGCTTCCCTGGTTGCGCAGTGGTTGAGAATCCGCCTGCTGATGCAAGGGACATGGGTTCGTGCCCTGGTCTGGGAAGATCCCACATGCTGCGGAGTGGCTAGGCCCGTGAGCCATGGCCACTGAGCCTGAGT
>NC_041214.2:112386741-112439944 GCF_002837175.3 Physeter macrocephalus | reverse complement strand
AAAAAAAAAAAAAAAAAGAAATGGGCAAAGGACCTGAAAAGACACTTTTCAAAAGAAGACATACAAATAGCCAATAGGTACATGAAAGAATGCTCAACATCATTAATCATCAGAGAAATGGAAATCAAAACTCCAATGAGATATTACCTCACACCTGTTAGGATGTCTATTATCTAAAAGACGAGATAGCAAATGCTGGTGAGGATGTGGAGAAAAGGGAACCCTTGTGCACTGCTGGTAGGAATGTAAGCTGGCACAGTCACTCTGGGGAACAGTATGGAGGTTCCTCAAGAAATTAAAAATAGAACTACCATATGATCCAGTAATCCCACCTCTGGGTGTATATCCAAGGAAATGAAATCAATATCTTGAAAAGATATCTGTACTCCTATGTTCATAACAGCATTATTCACTCTAGGCAAGGTATGGAAACAACTTAAGTGTCCATTGAGAGAAGAATCGGTAAAGAAATTATGATGTGTATACATACACACACACACACACACACACACACACACACACACACACATACAGTTGACCCTTGAACAATGTGGGGGGTTACAGGTGCCAACCCCCCAAGCAGGTGAAAATCTGAGTATTGCTATCTCTGCCTCAAAAATGGAGGAATTGATAAATGACTCACCCAAGGGCAAGAAGCTGAAATAGTTTGGATAGAATCAGGACTCAAACCCTAATTCTTTTGATTCTGCATATTATGATCTCTAATCAAATACAAACTTTAGTTAAAGATCTAAAAATTGAAAATACAGGTACTTTATTGAAAAAATCCACATGAAAGTGGACCCATGCAGTTCAAACCTATGTTGTTCAAGGGTCAACTGTATGTATGTATGTGTATACACACACACACAATGGAGTGTTATTCAGCCTTAAAAATGAAGTAAATCCTGTCATTTGTGGTAACATGAATGAAACTGGAGGGCATTATGCTAAGTGAAATAAGCCAGGCAGAGAAAAACAAATAGTTCATGGTATCACTTATATGTGGATCTTTTAAAAAAAATGTCAAACTCCTAGAAACGGAGAGAGTAGAAAAGTGACTGCAAGGGCTGGGGTAAATAGATGTTGGTAAAAGGGTACCAACTTCAGTTGTAAGATGAATGGGATCTGAGGAACTAATGAATAACATGGTGACTATAGTTGAAACACTGTACTGTATAATTGAAATTTGCCAAGAGATTATAATTTAAATGTTCTCACCAAGTAAAACATAGTAAATATATGATGTAATAGATATATTAATTAATTCAGGGGGAATCCTTTAATAATGTATATGTATATCAAGTCATGTTGTACGCTTTAAATATCTTATAATTTTTTTCATCAATTATACCTTAATAAAGCTGAAAAAAAGAACAAAATTATTGAAAATTGTTGCTTCTCGCAAATGGAATTTAGGAATAGGAACGAACTGCTTTGTAGTATTTGAGCTTTAAAACCATGTACATGTTCTTCTGATAAAAATGGAAATTAAATTTAAAAAGCTATTTCTAAGACCTACTTCATCAAAATGAATATCTAATTGGAGTACAGTCCAGGTGACAGCTGCAGTCAAGCCTTTGGGCCTTGTAGAGGACAAGCCAAATGAATAACACCCCTGGCAGTAGCCATGCCTGGTTTTGCCCAGATAGGTATGGATCCAAACAAAAACAATTTTCCCAGCTGCCCTAACAGAAGGCAGCATGGCTCTGTGGTTAAGGCCATGGGTTTTGGAGCCAGAAAGACTTGGGTTCACAGCTGCACTAATGTGTAACTTTAAGGTCAGTAACTTAACCTCTCTGAGCCTCAATTTCCTCAAGTATAAAGATGAGGATAATAATGGTATTTGTGAGGATACTATTAATTATAGTAATTATAACCTCAGAAGGGTATAAAAGTATCTGTGAGTTTCTTATGAGGATTAAATGAGATGATACATGTAAAAGCAAGGTACCAGGCACATAGTAAGTCATTATAAATATTCTCTAGTATTATATCTCTAAAGAATATTTTTAAAGGTGCTTCTATTCTTGGGGAATTTGACACACACTGCCATAGAACTCTCAAGGCAGAACTGTTCTGTGTCCACATACTTGCTTTTGTGTTTGTAAAGGTTATAAGAAGGGCATCTGTGGTTCACGGGCAAAACTGACAGAGATAGGGAAGCTCCAACCTGCGGGATCTACCCTGAGGTAAACCTCCAGGTCTGGTTAGGGCAGACACTTCTCCCCGCCTCTCCTCCTTTGCTCCTCTCTATAACGATTTTCCTCTATTTTTACCCATAACATACAGCTGAAGTATAGTTTTCATTACTTGATAAACTTAACCAAAGCTCATAAACCTCAAGCAACCACTTTTTATATAGAAAGGCCCCCTGTAGCTCTTTGTTGGTTTGAATTGTTTTGTTAGCTGATTGGCCCCTAGTGTCATCTTGAAATATTTGGGCCCCATTCAGGTTGGGTTTCAGTCAGGGGGAAAGAAAGGGAAGAGGGGAAAAAGAAAAAAAAAAAAGAGTAAGGAGCAGTGGAATAGGGAAAGGGAAATCAAATCAGTCAGTTCTCCAAGGACACTGCAGGGTTATGGAAAGCATTTCTGGATACCTGCCACGTGCAGGCATTGTGCTGGCCTGGGAATACAGATGAGAAGCAAAGGGCAGAGCTGCGGAGATACTTCAAGGACAGAATCAGCCTAAATCGGACAGAAGGGAGAGGAGCAGGGCATCAGCAGGCATCAGGGACCATTAATTAGCTGCCCAGTAGGTCCTCAGGGACATTTCTTTTCTCTCCCATTTCTGTGGGGGGGCACACAAATTCCAGATCTGGGTGCACTCTAATTCTGTAGCGTTGCGATGAGTATCTTGCACCCCCTCCCTAGATTCTGAGGAGTTCAAAGTGAAAAGTAATAAAAAGCAGCCGCATAGCACAGGGAGATCAGCTCAGTGCTTTGTGACCACCTAGAGGGGTGGGATAGGGAGGGTGGGAGGGAGGGGGGCACAAGAGGGAGGGGATATGGGGATATATGTATATGTATAGCTGATTCACTATGTTATAAAGCAGAAACTAACACACCACTGTAAAGCAATTATACTCCAATAAAGATGTTTAAAAAAAAGAATATGGTGTAATGAAAAGAAGAATTGCTCTTTTTAGAGACTAGTGGAGTTCCGCACTCTTAGCTGTTCTTTTGCCTGATGAAAAGGTGCAAACCTGAGCAATCAACTCAATTTCTTCCTTCTTTAATGAGGAAGCAATTATTCTGCTGCTGCTCAGACCTACAATAAAACTAAATAAAATGCCCAATGCCCTGGCAGCTTATTTTATTTCTTTCTACAAAGCTGATGAGAAGAGATATTGCAAGTTAATACAGACTGCAGAGACCAGAATTTCACAAAAACCATATGAATAAGGGCATAATGGCCATTCCACATACCTGTTTTGTTCAATCAGATTTACAGTATACAAGAAGTTGCTGCCTCTATTCCAGTTTTTTAGTGCCAAGGTTTTATTAAGTCAAACAACATAAACCAATGGTCCCAAACTATCTTCGCTGTCAGCTACAGGAAACTTTGGTATGTTTTAGTCTTAGAGGAAGAACTGTTCTCCAGAATCCTCCCAAGCCACAGACGACAGTAGAAGTACTTGAACAGGTTAAGTAAACTTGATTTATCTTAATTCTCAGACAGAGTGCCTTTTCCATAGGAAATCGCTAGACCACATGTATGTCTAGCACACAAAGTGGATTCTTCAGTTTTTTAGCCAAGCAAGGAGACACATGGTCTCATAAGAAGAGAAGTCTGATATACAAGGGCTTTTTAAGTGGACAGTGATTGTGTGTAAGTCCATATTCCCCAACTAGTTCATCAGGAAGAATCCTGCCCATCAATGTATTACCAAAATGTGTGCTAAAAATAATTTGTCTGAAAACAAATCGCAGACCACAGACATCGTTTCAAAGCAAAAATGGTTTATCAGGACAATTCTACTTGCTGTAAGATGGACCTAGGTTTTGGTTTTATTTTCAGTTCCAGTTTTCCCACTGATTCTGTGCATGGCTTCAGATAGCATAAGATTACATCATTTTAGAGCTGGGAGAGACTTCAAGGTCAATTAGTCCACACTTTGTGTCCTTTTAAGCAGTGGTGCAACACTTATTTTTTTAAGCCATATACTTTATCATTTCTCCTATTCACGGAACTAAATATAATCATAGTTGTCTTTGCAAACAAAGTAGTTGGCTCCGGACAGGAGAGGCTCTTCTTAATATTTTTCTTTTAGTTCAACAAGAGCCACACAATGAGGTTTCATGGGGAAAAAAAAATAAGTGGAAAATAAATATTGGAGAGTGGCCTACATGGGTGCTGATTCAGTGGACACTAACATCTCTACATTTTCTTTGTATTTTAGGGGCGGGGGTGAGAGAGGGATCCTCCAAAGAAGGTGATAGAGTTGTGCCACAGCTTTTTGCCTCTGTTAACAGATCTCCTGCTTCACCTGACTAAAACAGTTCTGGCTGCCCACAAACAGCCCCTCTTCCCTGCGTACATCTATCACACCAGCTGCAAGAAGCCGTCAGCAAGGCCAGGCCTGTCCCTGCTGTGCCGCCCTGGGAGCTGCACCCAGGTTCCTTAGGGCAGCCAAGCGGCTCCGTTTTCTAGAGACAGAAACATCTCACGCCAGGTGTGCAGCTGAACTCTCCCAGCAGCAAGACACCTGCTGGATGGTCCCGTACTGTGGGTTATTTTTCGAGCTTCTGCAGAGTAAATAAAACTTGGCTAAGTCGTTAAAAATGGGCGGGGAGACGGTAGCATCGTTGACTGTCTTTCTGATTCTAGAATAGTGTGTGAACACTTAGAATTTTTATCCGCAAAAGCTCTGCCGATCTATTTTCTCTGCCTTGATTCTCCTGGATGTTCTAACACCAAGCTCCACTCCACCTATGTCACTGTGTAACGATTAGCCAGTAATTATCACCTGTTTTTAGAGCTCCTGTTTTTTAGTCAGGACAAATGATGGAAAATGCGACTAAAATAAATTCTTTATATGTGTCTCCTAGAATTGGAAAAAAGCTAGATATTCTTTCAGAAGTTATTATTTTCCAGCTTTTCAAACGGGGAGTTCCAGAACCTCATGGGGGAATTTTAACAGCTATAATTCAAAGTTTGCTTATTTAGGGAGTTGACTATGTATTTTGACGCAAAATTTTCCTCAAGTAATGAAATGTGACTAAAGTCATCCTTTATAGCTAATAAAAACCACCTGCTAACTGCATCCTGTACGTACTTCCTCTTTATTTTACAGGGAGTCTTTTATTAACATTAATCTTGGATCATGGTTGGGGTAGAGAAGATACAATAGAAAGGAACATTGCCTTAACAACGTAAGACGGTATGAAAAAAGCTTGCATCAAAAGAGCCAACAATCCTACATTGGGGAACTCGTAGTTTTATTATACTTGCTGTAGCCTTGCTGTCAGTAGTAACTTTGAAGACTACTTGCATTTCACCTAAGCTGTGCACATGGATTTCACGTGGAATACTATTGTTCTTTCTTTTCTTGCCGGGCTGCTTCATGCCATCCTATCCTTTACTGTCAAGTTCTTGTCTCAAGTATTCCACGAGGCTTTCTCTCCTCTTCCAAATTGCAGAACCTGGGTGGGTGTGAGTCCTACATCGGCATGTTCTTTTATTCTGTGTTATGATGTTTCATGGGTGTTAGTTTTGTTTCCTCAGGTACCTTTAGGCTCAGAAATCTTAAAGTAAATGAAATGATTTGACTTCACTTTATTCTTCCTTGGTTATTTGACTAATAGGGGTTTCAACACATAATTTTAATATTTCAGCTCAAACAGTTTTGCCCATCAGATAGACAGATTAATCTCCATCATACCTCTGAGAGTGCAGAATAGATTTACAAGCTCAGTGGGGGCTGGGATCTACTGAACTACTAGACCACCACAAAGTTTCCCATGGCATAGACTAAATAATTTTCATTAGAAAACTTACATCCATGTGTGTTATATTTGTCCTCAGCGTGAGAATGTTCTGTACTTCAAACTACTGATATACAACTTTTAAATCATGACCCATTAGGGACTATCAGTATAATCCTGGTCCAATCACATTTATGAACATTAACAGTCTTTATATCTGAATGGATTTCATTTAATTGTACCAAACCAAAAATAACATTAAATAAGCCACATACAGACATGCATAGTGGCCCCCAATTTATGCCAAGTTGTAAAACTTGGCATGGAGTTCTGATTACAGGGATTCCTAATCTTAGTTTAATACTGCTTTTTCCAAAGACAAATCCAGAAAGGGCTTCCTTTGGGCTTTGCTCATCTTGGGATAAGGATAGGTTGCAGGGGTCCTCCTTAGAAGGTACACTGATGACAGACAGCAGGGACAAGCAAGACACATAGGAGGAGGGTGGGATAAAGAGGACAAGGTTGTAGCTGAGTCTGAAACAATTACAACCAGAAGCTAGATGTGAACCCCATGACCTGATCGGTCCTGTGATTCCAGAATGAAATCCGGCTCAGCCCAAAGGCATGTTTCTCTTATGTACCTATTTGACCAATTAGGTCAGATGCCAGAATGGTACTCATGAAAGAAATTAACAAAAAGTTCTTTTAGTTAGATTTGTTCTACCAACTGCTACTCGTTAGAAGTAGCTGTAGTATCAAAAGTGATTATTCCAACTAAATGAAAGAATGAAAATGAAAAAGTCAGAGCAAGGCACTCCCCAGTTACCATCCTTTAGGGTCTCCCCATCACTTGACCATGTTTCTTGATCTGGCGCAGAAGGCCCTCCCTAACTTGGCTTCTGTTTCTCTTGGCTTCTACGGCTTCTGTCCACTTTTCGCCCCTCACACTGGTGAAAACAGCCCGTTATTCACCACACACAACCGTGCCATTTCGGGCCACTGCTCTGACACGTGCTATCCTCCCTGACATTCCTTTCTCTTACCACAGTCACTTAGCTGGCTCCAGCCTACTCCTCCTTCACGCCTCAGCCTAGGGGTCACCTCCTCCAGGAAGTTTTTCCTAATTTCCCCAGACTTTGCGATGTGCGCCCACTCTGGGCTTCTGTCGCCCCTGGTGCAGAGCAGACTTCTACCAGAACTCTCACCACTTTGTGTAGAATAATCGGTCATTAGCGACCTACTCCACTAGCCTCGAGCTCCTCAAGGGCAGGTACCATGCTTACTCCTGTTTGTAGGCACAACACCAAGCACAGGGCTGAGCACATTGTTGGCACTCAGTAAATGTTAGCTGAATGCAGACCCAAACCTTTTACAAACAAATCAGGTTTAAAATGTCACTGGCATTATTCTACCTCTGATTATGAGCTAATAGGTGCACTGTGAAATCTGAGAACAGCCTGACTCAGAAAAGGAATACAATGAACATTTAGAAATTGGATGCCCTTCAATGTACCTTCTGTGTACTACACAGCTCACTTTTTCTCAAGTGGAATAAAAAGCAGGAAACTGAAGAGAAAAACAAAGTTTTGTAAGCCCAAATCCACCTATTAAAAAGTCCAAATTAAATGACCTTTTCTCTTTTACTCTTTTCTTAAAATAAATTATAGGCTCTCTCCCTGTTAATCTTGCTAAGGAAACAGAACCAAGATCATCAAATGGGCTTTTACTGAAATATATGCTTATTTTGGCTAACTTAATACCTTCAAGAAAATTAGCAGTTGCAAAATTCTCCATATTACAACTCAAAATAGAGAACTTAAAAGAAAAAAAAAATACACTGGTGGAAAAGTGTTGATTTTGCTGTATAGGACTACAGTTTATATACAGCAAACCATCTATAATGAATTAGATACTTCCTTTTCTCCTGAAAAGATTAGAAAAGTCTCCCTGCTGTCAGAGCCCAAAGAGTCTTTTCTGGGTGTCACAATCAATACCCAACTCAATTCAATCACATGACAATGAAAGATACAAGAAATAAAACATGAAAAAAAAAAAATCTCTGATGCTGAAGTTCCAGTCTTCACCTCCACTGATCTTTTTCAACACTGAGGAACTTTATCAAGTTATGAAATACTCAATCTGGAAAAACTCCTGATTGTGTGAAAATTGATCTATGTTGCTTGGGCTACTATAACTTAAGATGTCAGGGGTGTTTTTGTTTTGTTTTATACTAAAAGTATAGACAGTTTATCAGACAATGTTTTGGAGCTTGAAGAAAGAAATCGATTTTTCACAGAGAGTGAAATTTAGTCCAGAAATGAATTTAGCATATTGGCTTTATTATGGAAATGCTTGGCAGTATCCATTTGAGAATCTCATTGAGCAATACATTCAATAATTTAGCCATGTAAAACAAAACAAAAACAAAAAACCCCTTCCCTACTACATTTCTAGAAGTGCCTAAGGCCCTTATTTTTCTTGAAATAATAAAATGAAGTGATAAAATATTAGGTATTTTAGATTTAAAAAGGAATCACAAAACTATACAGCAAGATAAACAACCTGGTATCAATGTGTAGTAAGGAATGCCAAGAAAAGTTGTTTATTATTGAACAATTGTTAATATTATATATGTCCATTTTCAAAAATCTATTCTCATTGTTACTGTGTCTGGGACTAGTCTGTAGCTATACTAAGCATTAACTATTACAAACTTTCACCTACATTTCTCACATGGCTTTTGTTTCCTTGCCCTCTCCTTCTAGCATGCCAGACAACTTCTTCTGTGCTTCAAATCTAGTTTACACCATCCACACTCCAGTTGTCTCTGGTCTATAGACTTTTCCTCCTCCAAATTTTGGTATTTAATATCAATGTTTGATATTAATGGCCTTCTATCTTTCAGTGTTCCCAGCTATACTGTTAACGTACAAGACCATCTTGTCAGCTCTTGTATTCCCACCAATAACTTGCATATTTGTAAACCATGACTCTAGGGGTATCTAGTACTGTGTATGGAAAGCCAAAGAATGAAATGCAAACTAGACCCTCCCTTAAGATAGAGAAGGATGATGTCATTTTACTCCTTTGTTATAATTTTTGCACTCTCAGAATTCACCTGTAATAGCATTGGTGGCTCACCTTGTGTCTGGTTTTAGATTTTCTACTGTGGAGAAGGTTTGATTTGTAGTTTGAATGGACTTGTTCTTCCCACTGAATGACCCATTTTCTCTGGATATAACTTCATATTCTGAAAAGCAAAAAAAGCCAACAGTTACTTGTCTTTATGCGCTGGTGGACTGAATGTTCTCGAAGCTAACCGCATAACAGAGTCAACTCTCATAAAAGTGAGCAATAAGATTGCAGGTCTAGAGACGTATTGATCGTACACATTAGCAACTTCCAAATGGGGACTGTCAGAGGATGATGAAGGTCCCAAAGCATCTGGGGAGCTGCTCATTGACCATTTCTGTTTTCTCTTTACCAGAGCAGGAAACGTCTGGTAACTGTGAAGACGTTGATGCTCCTATGGTAGCATTGGTTATGGGTAACCTATGATTTTGTTAGGTAAGTCGATCGGATCGTCTGCCATTGCTGGAAAGCCCAGTGTGGCTTTGTAAAAAACATTGTAGGAGGAGCGGTGTTTCAGTAGAAGCACATTTCCTGCTCATGGGGCTTCACAATATAGCTGGGAAAAACGTCACTGACTACATGGTACTGCTGCAAAAAACTGAGTTGAAAACCACAGCGGCAAATAACAGTTAATCAAATAATGAACAATGAACTATACTTTTCTATAGTTCATTATTTTGAACTGTAGAATTATGGGATTTTGATACCTACTGCTTATGTAAGTTACATACATTTTGTACATACTGCTAACATATACCCCCTTGATAATTATCCTTGAATTAAAAAAATTATGCCCTTAAAGTCTGCATAGGGCTTCCCTGGTGGCGCAGTGGTTGGGGGTCCGCCTGCTGATGCAGGGGACGCGGGTTCGTGCCCCGGTCCGAGAGGATCCCACATGCCGCAGAGGGCTGGGCCCGTGAGCCATGGCTGCTGGGCCTGCGCGTCCGGAGCCTGTGCTCCGCAGCGGGAGAGGCCACAGCAGTGAGAGGCCTGCGTACCGCAAAAAAAAAAAAAGTCTGCATAGAGATCTGCATAAATTTAACTTAAGGGCAGGTTTCTATGAATTTGTAGGGCTAATCAAAAGAAAGAGACTTTCAGAATAAGAGAATATAATTTACTTTCCCTGCTATCAGTTGGGGTTCAGTTTAAAGCATGTGTCAAGATCACACAGAGGGTTAAAAAAAAATCAAACAAAAAACAACAACCAACAAAACCCTACTCAAAAACAGCTCCATCAGTATGAAGAAATACACAAGTGGTGGGCATCAGGGAAAGTGGAAGGTTGCAAGGGAGCTGGCAAGTTACTGGGGATTTCTGCTGTTAGCACTGAGACCAAAGGTAGGAGATGGATATCGGAAATAAAACTGAAATTATAGAGTAACTCATGGAGACTTATAATCACCAATTTTAATTTGGGAAGGATCTTTACTGGTGAATTTTAAAAAGCCAAAAAGGAGGATCACTTTTTCTGAGTAATTTCCTATGCCCATCCTTTTGAAAATTTGAAATTAAACTGGAAGGCAATGGTCATTGTATCTGGACACATTAGTGCAGCTATTAAAGTACTAATGGCCCATATTTAAGATTCCTTCCTCAGACTCTGCTCCCAACCTATGTCTCAGTTGGCTTTCTATTCTAAAGGAGTGTGGAAAGAGAGGGAGAGGTAGGATCCCAAATTCCATTATGTTCGTTTTATATCTTTTCCTCAGCTGTGAAGGGACATTTACTAGAAAAAGATCAGAGTAATTAGAATGGAAGTAAAATTGATTTTTAAAAAATGGAAACTGCATGACTTAATGGAAAGAGACAGACCAAGACACTTGCCTGGATCTCAGTCTCAGTTTTACCATCTGTAAAATGTCCATAGTGTCTCTTCATAGTGTTGCTTGTAGGGATTAAAGAAGGAACATATGGAAAGTGCTTAACAGTATTTTGCATGTATTTTGCTCAACAGGTGGTACCTATTATTATTATATCTTTTATTATTCCTTATTATCCCCAAGTTGTGTTTTGAAACTAGGATCACAAAAATTTGAGAGATTACAATTGGAAAGATTCAAGAGCTGCTTAGTCACCAAAAGAGCAATTTATATGACACTCCAGCTGGTTATCCATGAAAGCAATCACCTTCAAAAAACATCTTTGTTTGGGTCATTCCTCATCGACTGTGTGATATTCTTTTTAATATCACCTTAGCCTTTTAGTATACTTCAACACTTATAGCACATCTTTTCTAATTTTCTTTTGACTCAAGTTTTAAATGTTAATTTAATACTATTTTTGTCCTGAAAGACTGGAGTTTTCAAAATGGATCTAGAAGTTACCTTCGTGATTAAAAAGATATTTAGAATTTTTCTCAGAATTCTTGTCTTAGAATGTATATATCTTTCCTTTTCAATGCTTTAAAGTGATAATAGCTTTTCATAAATCCACGAACATTATAAAAATCTACCACCAACAACAAAAAAGGATGTGTCCATATTTCTTATTTTAAATAGGGGATTTAAAAAATAATTTCACTAACAGTAAAGATATAAGAAAATCTACAAAGAACTGACACAATAATTGGTCTGTTTTTTACCCCTCCGAGGGTTTTATTGCCCTATTATGAGATAATTCACTTAGAACATAATTATTTATTATAAATATTGGGAACATCACTGGTCAATACAGCATGAAAATAACAAATGGTGATACTACTCTCTGTTAAGTCTTATACTCACAATAAATTGATAGCAATAAGAATTATTATTATTACAAATAAAAAAAATCCTGAAGTTCAAAGAGGCTAATTATAGACCCAAGTTGCATTATCTAGAACACAGTTGGTCTGGAATTTAAATCTATGTCAGCATGCTCTTGATGTATCACAAAATGACACCTTATAAGTAATTTAACTTTAAGTTGTCCAAGGACCCAGGCTGTGGCCAATCTCTATGGTGTACCTATTTCTACTTTAGTGTAGAAGGGATATGGAGAAGCATCTGAATTTGGATGCATTTACTAGAGGTGAATACATGCCTATCAATTAAAAGAAAGATTACTGACAGAAGTCAACCTGGGCAATGAAGAATATGTTTCACTCTCTTTTTGTTATCTTTCTTAATCCTTTCTTGAAAAACCATTTCCAGTGACATGTTATCTTTCTTAATCCTTTCTTGAAAAACCATTTCCAGTGACATGAGAATTATCTAAGCTGCTGGTTTATAAAAGATTACATTTGAAATCAAGTGGTATTTAATGGAACACTAAAAATAAACAAAAATGGAAAAAAATAGAACAGATCATTAGGGCATATGGTCCAACATTGAAATATAGACTAAGTGAGTAATGGTTAAATATGGACTTATTTCTATTTATAAAATATAATAGTTATAGATATGGTCCTTATCCATGAAAATTGTTATTGTAAGTCCAGTATCTAGTGAAAGATCTCAAGCAGCCCGTTAACACTTAATAATAATGTTATAAAACTAGTTGGTTAGATAAAGTATATCCTATTCATGATTCTTTGAAATTACAGGTTTATATAATTTTAAAAAGTTACATGATGAAAGGAAAATCCTACTTTAAAAAGTTAAATCAGATATTATTGACATACCCAAGTGAATATATATTAGATTATTAAACAGATTAACCAATTCCAACTTGATGTCCTGTATTTTTAAGGCAAGTGAAATTTTATAGTTCATTTGGTCTTGTGAGAATGAAGCCTCAGACCATCACAGGAACTCTTTATTAGCACTGCATATGGATTGAGAGTTTTAAACTTTTTAACACATGTAGATAATCAATACTTAGAGATTGATTTTTAGATATTGGGATGATAATACCTACTGGCATAGTTCCAAGTAAAGAAGCAAGACTAGTCAAATCCCCAGGAACCATGGGCAGTGGCTGGTTCTTTCTCAAAACAAAGGCAAGCTTTGCATAAGAAAGGAAATTCACAAAATATGGTTAAAAATTTAAAAAGCCAGCTAAGCAAAGATAAGCTGCTTACACTGGAAGTTGCCCAGACCAAACGGTTTTGTCTGAGGAGAAATAGCTACTGTTTTCTCCTTTATTCATAGAAAGCTTTTTTTTGGCAGATCCTGAATCTCCCCACTCCTCACCTCGCCCTGTATACCGCTCTCTACTCTTCCTGACAGCCTCTTAGTGGGCAACTCTATTCTGCCTACCCACCCCAGGCACACGGTGGCGGGGACACGGGCAGCAGGAACCTTGTGTCCTCACGCTGTTTGCTACATCCTCTAGCTGATTTGGGTTGTTAGTCTTCCCACCCCTCCCCTCTACTTTGACTATCCTGTTCACTACAGAGAATTTAAATCCCATATAACAAATTCAAAGAATGACTAAGGGTTTCTTATTTTTCATAGTCATTTTTAGAGAAATTGGATGAGTGACAGCAGAATCAAAATTTCCTGAGATAAGCAGAAAATTGACCAAATTAAAACAATTTTCCTAAAATGATTGAAATAACTTTTAGCCTGCTTGAAAATTCTAGGTCAATCTAGAAATTGGGATGGTGAAAGGAAAACAGGTTTAAATATTATCAGCAGTGGCAACTTCCCATATGTTATCTGTGATTTTCAGGTAATGAAAAGACTAGATATACCTTCACGTTGTGAAAAACAGTTCTGAGAGGAGAAGGAAGGTATGCAACTTAAAGAGATCTTTTAAATGAACAGGGAGACCATAACCAGGACAAAGATGATCTTTTCGCATCTTATGATACTTTAAACAATCATGTACCACAGGGACAGCAGAACTCTGTGGGGACTTGCTGTTCCTAAGATATGCCTCGCAGGCCACAGTTTGAATCAAGGTACCACATTCCCAATGCATCACACTATCAATGCTTCCCACCGTAGTGACGGTCCATGTGCCATGATCTTACCAGTGACAGTGTCATTGAGTGGCTTATCCCAGTCCAAGATGACAAAGGAGGGACACCCTTCCACAGTGACAACAGTGAGGTTGGTAGGTGGGTTCTGCGGTGGGCTGGTGGCATTCCCTTCTGTGGCCTCCTCTTTGGGGAATCGCTTGACAGAGTCGGTGATGGAGCAGGGCCTGTTGTCAGGCTTTTGGATATACCGCACGTGAGGACCTAAGACAGAGAGGACATTGAGCTTTTTTTTTTTTTTGAGCTTGGAAAAAAGGTGGAGGTGAAATCATAAATAAAATTATCTGTTTGAGGACATTTGATCTAATACTATAAGCAGATGGATGAAAGCAATGATGTGGATGGTTTGAATTTGTGAAAATCCAGAACCCTGTCTTTGGGATACATGATATGGATGTTATTGTTGATTTACTTTTCTAAATAGGTTTAGTTTATGCTAATATCCAAAAGTAATTTGGTCCCCCTGAGCGTGGTTTAAACTGCATAATTTATGGAGCATTGGAAACAGTGCTTAAAAGGGTCTTGTCTCAGTAGTGGGGAATGATTAACCTTACACTAAACACAGTTCTGGTCCCACCTAATAAATCTTAAAAGCCTGCCTCAAAAGGATCAAGTGGTTTCAAGTTATTTAAACTGCACCCCAGAATAAAATACAAGAATATTTTAGGAATAAAAATATTCCCAACTGGATAAAATAAACAGGAAGATATTATCCATAATGAGGAGAAAAATAAATCATTTGAAGCCAACCTGAAACTTGGATAGCTGTAACAATCATCAGACAAGGACAGTAAAACAGTTATCATCACTATAATCCACATGGTCGAGAGTTAAGAAATGGAAGCTATGAAAAAGACCCAAATTAAATTTCTAGAGATCTTTAAAGGAGGCAGACAAGAAAAGACATGTTATACATAGAACAACAAAGAAGGATTATGGCAGATTTCTCATTGGAAAGAATGCAAGTGAGAAGGCAGTGGAGCAATGTATTTCTCTACTAAAAAACAAAAACCAAAACAAAAAACCTTATCATCTAGAATGCTAAAACTGGTGAAAATATCTTTTAAAAAAACAAAAGCAAAAGGACAAAAAAAAAAAAAAAAGCAAGATACTTTTTAGACATACAAAATCTGAAAGAATTCATGACCACCAGACCCACTCTACAAGAAAGATTCAAGAAAGTCCTTCAGGCAGAAGGAAAATGATGCTGGATGGAAATATAGCACTTGAAACAGTAACTACATAAGTAAATATACACAGTATTTTTCTTATTAAATTCTCTCTGAAAGACAATTTGTTGTTTAAACAAAAATATTAACAATTTACTGTGACATATATAACATGTAAAAGTAAACTATAATGACAATAGCCCAAAGACCAGGAAGAGAGAAAAGCTGATATACTAATGTAAAGTTCTTACACTATTTGTGAAGTTGTAGGATATCACTGGAAGATACTGTGGTAAGTTAAAGACACATTCTATAAACCCCAAAGCAATCACTAAAATAACAAAACAAAAAAGTTATAGGAGTAGGACAACAAAAAAAGATAAAATGGAATCACAATAATACTCAGTCCAAAAGAAGGCTGAAAAAAAAGGAAAGAGGGAACAAAGAATAGATGGGACAAATAAAACACAAATAGCAAGATGATGATAGACTTAAACTTAACCATATCATTCGTCATGTTAAGTATAAGGTTCTAAACACCCAAAATAAAATGCAGAGATTGTCAGACTGGGCGAAAAAGCAAGATCCAACTATATGATACCTATAGGGAAAACATTTTAAACAAACAGACTAACAGGTTAAGAGTAAAAGGATGAAAAGAAGAGATACCATGAATAACACTTATCAAAAGAAAGCTTGAGTGGATATATAAATATCACCAAATTAGATTTTAGAGCAAAGAATATTACCATAAACAAAAAAGGTCACTTCATAATAATAAAGGACCAATTCCTCAGGAGTTTATTACAACCCTAAGTAATTTAGGTCTATATCTAAATACAGACCTTTAATATACATGTAGCAAAAAATGATAGAACTGTTAAGTAGAAATAAATCCACAATTAGAGCTAGAGATTTCAGTACTCTTCTCTCATTAATTGACAGAACAGTAGACAGAAAATCGCTAAGGATATAAAAGAATTGCACAATACAACCAAGCAAACTGACCTAATTGACATTTTTATAGAACACTTATTATTTTTTTTTTTTTTGTGGTATGCAGGCCTCCCTCTGCTGTGGCCTCTCCCGTTGCGGAGCACAGGCTCCGGACGCGCAGGCCCAGCGGCCATGGCTCACGGGCCCAGCCGCTCCGCGGCATGTGGGATCTTCCCAGACCAGGGCGCGAACCCGGTTCCCCTGCATCGGCAGGCGGACGCGCAACCACTGCGCCACCAGGGAAGCCCTAGAACACTTATTATGGACTGAATTGTGTTTCCCTAAAATTCCTATGGTGAAGCCCTAATTTCCAATGTGAGAAACCAAAGATACCTTGATCTCAGACTTCTGGTCTCCAGAACTGTGAGAAAATAAATTTCTGTTGTTTAAGCCACCGAGTCTCTAGTATTTTGTTATGGCAGCCCTAGCAAACCAATACAATTTCCACTTAAGAACAGCAGAATACACATTCTTTTCAAGTACACAGAGAACATATATCAAGATAGACTACATTCTGGGCCTTAAAAAATGTCTCAATAAATGTAAAAGGGTTCAAGTAATACAGAGTATCTGACAACAATGGAGTTAAATTAGAAATCAGTAACAAAATGATTTCTAGAAAATCTTGAAGTATTTGGAAATTAAATAACATACTTCTAATAAGTCAAAGAAGAAACCAAAAGGGAAATTAAAAAGTATTTTGAACAGAGTAAAAATGAAAACACAACATATCAAAAATTTTTGAATGCTGCTTAAATAAGATCTAGGGGAAAATCTGTAGCACTAAATTCCATATCTGAAAAGAAGAGAGGGCTCAAAATCAATGAGCTCATCTTCTACCTTAAGAAATTAGAGTAGAAGAGCAAATGAAACTCAGATTAAGCAGAAAAAGGAAATAATAAAGATCAGAGTAAAAAATAAATGAAATAGAAAACAGAAAAATAATAGACCAAATCAATGAAAAAAAAGTAGAATTTTTCAGAAGATCAAAAGAATTGATAAACCTACAGCCTGACTGCTTAGGCAAAAGAGAAAAAAAAGACACACATTGTCAATAAAAGGAATAAGAGAAGTGACATCACTACAAATTATACAGATATCAAAGTAAGAAGAAGAGAATATGAATAACATTATGCTAATAAACTTGACAATTTAGATGATATGGACCAATAACTTGAAAGACAAAAATTACCGAAGTTCACTATGAAAAAAAATATTCTAAATGTCCTATACCTATTAAAGAAAGTGAGTTACACGTAAAACCCTTCTCACAAGGAGAATATCAGGCTCAGATGGCTTTACTGGTAAATACGAACAAATATTTAGGGAAGAGCAACACCAGTTCTAAACTCTTTCTGAAAAGTGAAGAAAAATTCAGCATCATTTTGATACTAAAACTTGACTTAGACATTACAAGAAAAGAAAACTACAGACCAATGTCCCTCACTGAATATAATTCTAAACAAAATTTTAGCAAATTAAATCCAACAATATATTAAAATGAGAATGCACTATAACCAAGTGGAATTTGTCACTGGAATGCAAAGGTAGTCTACAACTCAAGAACAATTACTTTATCACATTAACACACTAAAAAAGGAAAACCACATAAGCATCTAAATAAAGTTAGAAAAATTATTAGACATAATCTAGCATTCATTTCTGATAATGACTCTCACCAAAGCAGGAATAGAAGAAAACTTTTTCAACACAGTGAAGGGCATCTATGAAAAAGCTACAGGAAGCACCATACTTGATGGTGAAAGGCTGAATGCTTTTCCCATAATATAAGGAACAAAAAAAATATACCTATCCTCACTATTTCTATTCAATATTTCACTAGAGGTTCTAGCCAGTACAGAAAGGCAAGAAATAAAGATACGTAAGTTGGAAAGGAGGAAGTAAAACTTTCCCCTCAGATGACATGATTCTGTAGGTAGAAAATCCAGTGGATCTACAAAAAGACTACAGAGGTTTGCAAGGTTGCAGAATACAAGCTCACTGAATGAAAAACAATTGTTTTCCTATATATTAGCAAAGAACAATTAGAAACTGAAATAAAAAATGCTACTTTTATGGTTTTCTTTACATGGAAAACTACAAAACATTGGTGAGAGAAATGAAGAACACCTAAATAAATGGTGAGATATACCATGTTCATAGGTAATAAGACTTAATACTGTACAGCTGTCAATGTTTCCCAGTTGACCTACAGATTCAATGCAATTCTAATAAAAATATAAACAGGCTATTTTTTTTAGACATTGAGAAACTCATTCTAAAATTCAGATGGAAATATAAAAGGACCTAGAGTCACCAAAACAACTTTTAAAAAATAAGAACAATGTTGGAAGACTAACATAACCTGATCACAGCGCTTATTATAAAACCAGTGATCAAGACACTGTGGTATTGATGGAAAGGTAGATAAACAGATCAATGGAACAGACTAGAAAACCCAAAAATAGTTCCACATATATATGGACAATTGATTTTTGACGAAGGTACAAATTAAATTCAGTGGAGAAACAACAGTTTTTTCAAAAAATGATGCTGGAACGATTGGATATCTATAAGCGAGAAAATAAATGCATTCATACTTTGTGTCATATAGAAAATTTGACTCAGTATGGATCACAGACCTAAATGTACAAGTAGAAGACTTCTAGGAGGAAACAGGAAAAATTTCTAGAAGGAAACAGAGGAGGTCTTTGTGACCTTTGATTAGTCAATGACTTCTTAAATATAACATAAAAGATACAATCTATATATAAAAAGCCAAATTGATAAACTGAGCTTCATTAAAATTAAAAAAGAGAAGCCAAACACTGGGAGAAAATACCTGCAAAGTGTGTACCTGTAAAAGGTCTTCAATCCAGAAAATATAAACACTCTTAAAACTCAATAATAAAAAAATAAGCAACTCCATAAAAAATAGACAAAAAAAATTGAACAGACACATCAAAAAAGATATACAGATGGCAAATAAGGACATAAAAGGATGTTCAGCATCTTTAGTCATTAGGGATATGCAAAATAAATCACAACCAGATACTACTACACCTTTACTAAAATGGCTGAAATTAAAAAGACTGACCATAGCAAGTGTTGGCAAAGATGTGGAGGAACTGGAACTCTCATATACTGTTGGCAGAAAGGCAGAACAGTACAACTGCTGTGGAAAACAGTACAACTGCTGTGGAAAACAGTTTGGCAGTTCCTTAAAATGTTAAATGTCCATTTATATACAATCTAGCCATTCTCCTTGTTGGAATTTGTCCAAAAGTAATGAAAGCATATGTCTACACAAAGACTTGTACATGAATGGTCATAGCAGCTTTATTAGAACAACCCAAATGTCGTGAAGTTTTAATAAATTAGTATATATCCATACAATAGAATACTAGTCAGTAATAAAAAGGAATAAACTACTGATACATTTATCAACATGGATGAATCTCCAAATAATTATATTGAGTGAAAGAAATCACACACAAAAAATTCATACTGTATATTTTTTTCATTTATGTAAAATTCCCAAAAATGCATACTAATCTATAATATAGTTACCTAGGGACTAGAGGTTGGGTGGGAGGAGTGAGGAGGAGGGATTATAAAGGCACATGATGAAACTTTTGGAGGTGGTGCATGTATTCATTATCTTGATTGTGATGATATTTCATGGTTATATACATATGTTGAAATTTATCAAATTTTTTACTTCAGAAAAACATATCACAAAAGGAAATACTGGGTTCTATATCATATGATCTCTCTTTTACTGCGGTAGATTAGATTACTGTTCAAAAACATTCTCTAAGAAACTCTGCACTCCCAATGCAGGGGGCCTGGGTTTGATCCCTGGTCAGGGAACTAGATCCCACATGCTGCAACTAAGAGATTACATGCTGCAACTAAAAAGATCCTGCATGCCACGATGAAGATCCCACAAGCGGCAACAAAGATTCAGCGTGTTGCAACTAAGACCTGGCGCAGCCAAACAAATAAATAAATATTTCAAAAACATTCTCTATATCCATGGAAGGAGTATACTTCCCCAATCTTTGTTATGAGCTTGGCTATGTGATTTTCTTTAGCCATTGAATATTGGCAGGTATAACACAAGAAGGAGCTTGAAATGTGGTCATGTTTTTGGACTCCCCCTCTCTTCACTTTGTACTGTCATGAGAATGGCTTCTTTTGGGTCACTGTTAGTCCCTCATCCTGGGCACCAAAATGAACAGATGTGGAGCAGACCTGAGCCCAACCTATAAGAGGCCCAGCTGTACCTGTTGCTAGAAGTAGAACCACCCAGCCAAACACATGGTAGATCAGCTGACCTCCAGGCAATTTGTAGACACATGAGAAATAAATCCTTTTTAGAGTATGCTACTAAGATTTTGTGGTTGTTTATTACACAGCAACAGCTGACTGATACACCTACCAAAGATAGCTTTGTTAAAACTGAGATTTGGAGCCAGTCATACATACCTTTGAATCTGGGCTTCCCAAGAGGATCAGTTTCTCTTGTTGGACTTGAGCTAAAGTCAGTCATATTACCTGAGAATGGAAGATACAATAAAAAAGTAGTAAAACTATAAATATTTAATACATATGCCTCCTAGTCAATTCCTTGCAATTTGATTTCAATTATTATTATTACTATACATATTATCCACACTAAAAGGCCTTTAATTGTGTCCTGCTGGTGCCCTTCAGTGTAATAAATAATGATTCAAAGATTGCAACCAAGTAGCTAATACTCATTAATAAATTAAGATATGCATAATTAGTAATGACATGTGATTTAGTAAGAAGCATTTGGTAATCTAGATCTTTTTAGGAAGACTTTCTTAAAGATCTTGGGAACTTCCTTCTATGTCTGCAAAGGGAAGGAGCACATTCTATAATAAAACATTAGAAATAAGTATAATTTTTAAATTAAAAAATTCATAGCAATCATAAAATTGAGTAAAATAGATGATCCAGAACTGGGACTCTTTTTTCCCTAATTTGAAATCCTTTAGTACTTTGTAGCTAAGCATCCAGTGGGAAGTGACTGATATACTAACCAAGATCTTCTCCTGAGGCAGGAACTGTTGGTTGCTTTTTATCTGTCTCTGTTCTCTCCAAGGGGGCTTCAGTAGGTCTGAGTGTTGCCCTCAAGGGTGGGGAAGTTACTCGGCCTGATGAAATGATTCCTGTAATGTAGAGCCAAAGGATTCAGGCTTTATAGGGAGCCCTGCTGAGTTTCCCATTTATTTACTCAATAAATATTTATTAGCGCTTACCATGTGGCTTGGCACTATATGCCAGGATTAGAGAGAAAATAAGACCTGGCGTCCTTGATCGGGAGAGATGTGTGAGCCAAATTATACTGAAGCATTATAGATATTGTGAAAGCATGGGATAAGGTCTCAGAGAGGACAAGTCTACAGGGAAAGATGATGAGTGTTGGGTGGGAGGAGGGCAGGAATGCCTTCCCAGACGAGGTACCAATAAAGAGGAGAAGTGATCGGTAGGTAAGCCTGAGAGCTGTGTTCTAGTCAGAGGTGGTTAAGTTGCAAGGCTGGTGGCAGAGAGAGAGAAATCAAGAGACTAAAGCAGTTGCATAGGCAAGGGCAGAGGAGGTGAACAATGTAAGAAGCAGTGAGACTGGATGGAAGGGGTTTTACATGAGAAATGTCAAGGGGATGGAGTGGCCTGACTGCAGATTAACTGGCAGGCATGGGAGATGGCTGGGGAAGAAGAAGAAGTTTCTAAGGTAATGTCTGTGATTCTGGCCTCTAGCTAGAACAGTGTCGCTCTGAGATGCTATATTCAACAATATCTCCTCCACTCTAAAATCACCTATAGGTCTCCCAAACAGGATGCATCCCAAGGTCTAGGCAAGTATGGGTAGAATAGAGTGGAGGCTAGATTAGGTCTTATAGTCCTCCTGGGAAAAGGAATCATTCTCAGACAATAGAGAGTCAAGGGGTACAAGACTGACCCAAGGACTGTGTCCCAGCACAGAATCACGGATGAGCCATTCAGATGGGCTGCTGGTCCAGCCCCTGCAGACTTATGCTTCTGGTCCTGGTGGGAGTAGGCCCCAATGAGAGGGTGAGTGAAAACCATGAGACACTGCACTGCAGCCCGAAGGAGCTTTTTAGAGGGTGCAGAGCAGCATTCATCCTGGCAAGGAGAGTGGGACTGAGAGGCCTCCGTAGATCTGGAGATAGGGGACAGGTGGAGATGCCTCGTAGTAGCCTAAGACTGTTCTCAGAGGCACATGTGCAAGAAGGCTTGTGTTCAGAGGACTCCCAGAACACTGAGTTGATTTCCTGAATTCCGTATGCACTTTCTGTGATGGTCATCAGGCCAAATCTGTATAACTGACCTCATTTGTGTTTGGCTTTTCAGTGTAGTCACTTCTTTTGAGTTAGAGGTGGAAAGCATGGTGCAGGGAGGGCACCAGAGTTAATCTCAGAAGTGGGATGTGTTTATACCATCCCACAGTCTGGGTGAGTTATACCAAAGCTACACTTATTGATGGCAGTGAGCAAGGTTTCATATGGCAGGAACCAAGGCCGTGGAGGTGCAACTGAAGACACACAGCCTTGTAGGGGAGCTCTGTAGTGAGAGGTTCCCTTGACTCTTCCATGGGGGAAACTGAGGCATCACTTTCAGTCTGAACTAAAAGCTACAGAAGCTCAAGTCACAGCTGCCCCAGGTTACAATTAATGAGGAAAACCTGGTCTCCTCACTGGGGCCATGTCCCTAGGCCTGGACCCAGGAAGGCACCATCAGCATGGATGAGAGGCTGATTCCTCCTTCAGCTGATGGGAAAAACAATCTAGAGGCCACTGTCCCCTTGCTACATCATGAAAGCTTCTCCATCACCACACCCTCCTTCATCCTGTGAAAAGAGTGACAGCCATTCTCTTTTTCAGAAATCCTTATCAGTTTCATCTTTCACAGCTGTCCTTAACACTGTTATCCTGATTCTGACTACGGAATATTAGGAAGTAGAGATGAAGGAAGAGGCAGGAGGAATGGGAACATGATCTGATTTGCCGGCAGGTCCGCTGGAAGAAACTTTAAGAAAAGTGAGGTGAATCTTTGCTCTGAACTAGGTTCACTGATTCTTAACTTCACTCATATATTCACTCAGTGATTACTGGATTCACTCAATAGCGCTGGATTTGGTTCTGGGAATTCAGAGAAAATGTCATCTGTCATCAAAGAGCTCATGATATAGTAGGGGAAGACAAGTACACAAACAAATAGGTATAAAACAGTGGTTTGCTCTAACAGAGGTATGTTTCAAGGAAAAGTAGAACAGAGAAGCAATGCTAAGTCTACTTTGGGGAGCTAGAGAAGGCTTCTTCAAGACAAGGATGAAGTACAAGTATCCCAGGTGGCTCGGAGTGGTCATTCTATGGGAAGAAGACAACACATGCCCTAGGATAGAGGCATGTGAGCAAGCTGAGAGGCAGCTTGACTTCTAAAATATATTCCTGCCTTGTTGCACAGGCTAGACCTGCTCAGTCACCCTGAGTATTCCAGTTCCCACTCTTTCCCCTTGCACCGTAATACTGGGGTCAGCATGAAGGCTGGTGGACAGGGGAGCTATCAATAAGATGTAAGGGATTCTATCTCAAGAGACAGGATGATGAGTGGACGACATTTTCCATTACACCTGGTGGGTTGGCAGCACAAAACATCTCATCCAAAATAATCCACTTTTTGAAGAACCTGTGGTAGCTTCTGTCTCGGCACCAAGCACACAGCATCTAAGAAGCAGACTGGCCTAGATGGACCCGGATGGTTGCTTTCACCCCACCCACCCAGAATCAGGATATGAGTCCTCCAAACTATAATTTACAGTCCGGTCTTTGGGGCCAAAACAGGCCCACGTCACACACACCGAGGGCTCGTCCATTGCTTGAGCTATCACACCAAGAAGGGCTTGCGTTTGGCCAGTGAAATCAAGGAGGGAGAAGGAAGGTATGTGATTGACGTACCTGAGCTTCCTGGCTTTCCGGTGACATTATTTGGTGGTAAAGGCTTTCTTCGTGGGGGCATGGGTCTAGGTGGCAAGGGTGGGCGACGAGTACCTGGGATTGTAGCTAGGAGATTATATTACAGATAAAGTGGTCATAAGGATTCACTCTATAAAATCACGAGTTTTAAAAAAAAATATAATGTTTGACAAGTAGCAGTTGGATGAGAGAGAATAGATTCTATAGAAAAGTGCCTGCAATAACTTCTGATATTCTTCTAAATTAGTGCTTGTAACGTACCCAAGGATAAGGAAGCACATTTGTGTATGGGGAAAATATTCTCTAATTACAGATGAAAATATATCAGTACATCTGCCCTTTGAAAGGAAAAGTAGAACATAGATGTATAGAATTGATCATCTTTAGTTTCCTATATAGACTCAACAGTAGCATTTCTGCGTCTCATTATCTCCAATTGCCTTTGATTTGCAGGCTGCAGTTCTTACACCATTTTAGCTTTGAGTTGGTAAAGCATATAATTTCTCCTTTAGTAGGTGTTCCACCCCATCCTCCAACTCTATTATGTAATTATGATTAAACAAACACTTTCAGAACTTCTCAAACGATTACAACAAAATAGCCCTGATGGCAGAAGCAATAAGCCTGTGGCCATGGAGAGCAGAGTCACCACACAAGGGCACCTGGCCAGGGAGCTGTAAGCGGGAGGCAAAGTTTCACATCCACTCTGCTCTCTCACCCACCCAGGAGCCCTGGTGCAAGGCTGCCAGCCCAGAGGAGAGGAACGTTCTTCTAAATGGTTTGCCTGAAGGGCGAAGGGAAGAGACACCTTTTTATAATCTGCACAAAGGCGGACAAGGCTAGAGGTACCTGGAGCAGCCCACCTTAACCCCGATTTTCTTTTAAGTCTTGTGTTATAGCTTAAAACTTCATCTCTTTCTTTGCATAATATGTTGGTTTAAAAATCTTCAAGTAAAATTGACAATCCAGGAAAATGCCCTGTGGCTTTAAGTACTTCCTGGGATATTAGGAATTGTGCACGTGCGTGCATGTGTGTGTGCATGTACTGCAGGGCGGGAGGGAGAGTGATTGGTGATGATA
Source organism: Physeter macrocephalus (assembly GCF_002837175.3). NCBI lineage: Eukaryota > Metazoa > Chordata > Mammalia > Artiodactyla > Physeteridae > Physeter > Physeter macrocephalus. The sequence goes on along the minus strand of NC_041214.2, from coordinate 112,414,709 downwards.
CAATACAGATCTCTAACCCAGACATTAATACATCAGAGTAGGTTTCACAGCATCCTTTTAAAAGCACAGAGTTCTTATTCAATGCAAAGATATTATCGCTTCATAAGTCTGGCCTATTATATAGAGCACAGCCTCAAATTAGAAACATAAATCATTTCAGGCAAAAGGATATTATAATAAATTACATAAGAACAAAACTTGTATATGACGAAAGCTAGAATCCACCGTTACGCTTCAGCATTTGTCCACTGTGGCCCCTCAGAACATTATATAAAGTAATTATTAAATCAGTGCCTCGTTAGAGGTTCTTATTAATATTCAATTTGTGCATAAAGCACTTTTTATTTTCCCGAAGATAATATTGTGGTATGTTTGTCTAGCAATACCCCTGTACTGTTAGCATGGTTCTGATGCTTTGGGGACGGTGAGGATGCTACGTTTTTTTTGCTGCAGCACATGTAACTTGCAGTTACAAGTTTCCGAGCAGAGCTGAGGGAGGGAGTCAGCATTTTATTCCTTACCTGGTTTTTTTGTGGAGTGAGAAGAGTCCACTGACACATTTCTCTCAGCACTGGATGGCAGTGGTGCTTGCTTGACCCCTGTGAGCAGAGAGGATGACAGAATAAACAGATAGCAAAAATGTGGTAAATAGTCTTCACAGAAACTTTTTGTGCTCAGACAGTTTGATTGGCTTCTCCCATCTGCGTATAGGAAAAAAAAAACTTAAAGCCCTACTGCATTCATTAGTTGTGATTTTTTTCTCTGAAGGGTTAGTGTTTGATTGCAGAACGTGGTTTTGCCTTAATTTTCTATGATGCCCACCCCTCACTGCCTGCCTGGGTGATACTGTTTTGCTAGGAGTAGTTCATCTACAGTGATTGGCTTTTTTTTTTTTTTTTGCCAGTATTCATGGGCAAATTTTGTGGTTTTTAAAAAACTTTTCTCCAACTCCTGTACCCCAATGAAAACCCTTAAAATTCCAGTGTTTGGGTTTGTACTTAATGAATTGACTTTAAAAATATTTTTTGAGAGTTCTTGGCTAGAAGGCTGGTTAGGCCACAGACTGGATCTGTGCTTTTGAGATTTGTAAATTAGGCCTGGGCACGCCTAGAATTCCAAATTGCTGTTTGGAAGAAACTGACCTGAAAATTACTTTGTGCTCTCTTTTATCTCCTAAGTCCCTCAAACACAATCTGGTGCTAGGGTTTTGGGTAGCAAACCTAAGGGTAGAGGGAACCAATTTAGCTTTTGTCCTGCTTTTTAAAAATTATTATTCTTTTACGTTATAAAATAATCTTCCCTGATGTGGCTGGCAGTCTTCATTAAGAAATAATAGGAACAGATGTTTTTTAGAATCTCAAAAGTAAATATTATCTTAGATATAATGGCTCATCCTAAAAAGAGAATCCATACTCTGAGGACCTGACTATAATTCACCAATTAAAAAATAAGAATAAACATTGAATTAATATGCTAGTTAGTATATTAACAAGGACAAGCACAACAACAACGCTGTTTTGAGTTCCAGGACTCTGTAGGGACATTATACACCCAGTCTCATTTAATGTGTAGGCAGATATATTAAGTATACAACAGGAGCTGATATTTTCACATTAATTTATGAAATTATTATAACTATAGTGGGCATTAATCAGCATTATAATATTAACTTATTCGTATTATTAACAGTTATAATAATAATGATAACATTAATTTATGACACCTAATATTACAATCCCACACCCTCTGCTATTTGAATAAGAGATAACATATAAAATCAAGGTGAATGTTTGTATGTATCCATGAATCAACTGCTGTTCATTTGTGGTAGGAATAAAATGTTTCTGTGGTCACTGACTATTTTGTGGCTCATCCCACAGGCATTGTGAGAACAAATAGCTCATTAGTTTTCTTCCTGTGCCCTCCTCTTAGTGGTAATGGGGGTGGGAAATGACTCATTTGTATGGTTACTCTGTCCATGGCTTAAGGGAATGCAAAGTGCTTTCATTTGTGTCACCGGGATAACGTGGCTTGCTGAGATCTGATTTACCACTATTTTTCGAGGGTAAAACTGTATTGTATCCTCTAGAAGCTTAGCAGGCTACGTGTGCCTTCAGTAGATCCTTCTTCAGAGCCTTTCTCCAAATCTTTCCACCCTTAAAAAAACAAAGTATTTTGATCCATTACCGCGCAAGCACCTTACATATTCATGATGTGATTTGATCCATACAACTCTTCTGGGTGGGAGATACCACCCCGTCTCACAGATGAGGAAACCTAAGGCAAGGGGAGAGTAAGCACTTGCCCAAGGACTCACAGCTGAAGTGGAGGCATTCACACTCATGTGTGCCCAGCTCCAAAGCCCATCTCTTAAGCACTAATTGGGATAGTACAGAGTGCTTTTTCCTGTCATCTTCTTCCCTCTGTTAAAGAGAAAACCACAGGCCCAAAATGGCATCACTTGTGCTAAAGCCCATGATACCAAGCCTAGACTGAAAACCTGACTTAACTGCAGTTTTGACCTTCCCCAGAAATGTAATCTCAATCAACCAGTCTGGAATTTTCTGGTCAGCACTGCACCCTTCATCCCCCAGAGGAAGAAGAGGCAATCTATATAAAACCCATGCAACTCCCTTCTACCCAAAAAGAAGCTGTCCTGGCCTAAAAATAGTTTTTTCTTTTCTTTTGCTAATAGTTCCCTTGCCCCACCCTCCTTCCTATTAAAACTTTCATTTTGTACAACCCTTCAGAGTGCCCTTCTGGTTGCTAGATGGGATGCTGCCTGATTCATAAATTGTTGAATAAAGCCAATTAAATCTTCAAGTTTACTTGGTTGAATTTTGTTTTTAATGCTTCTCTTATTCTTCATAGCGAGTCTGACTTTAGCCCTTCAAGTCCTTTTTCTTTTGGGTGGTTTGAAGTGCCACCACTGGGTAAGGGCTAAACAGCCATGGCTGGCAAGCATGTGTCATTCAGTGTGTGGGACTCAGAAATACAAGGATGACATGGTTTCCCAACCAGGCACATGCAAATCCAAGAAGTCACAGGCTGGTGAAATGGAGATCTAGGAGAGAATACAAAAGTCTGCAGGATTACTTTATGAATAAGATCAAACATGTAAACATCCCTGGCCTCTTTTCCAGTTATGGGAGAAATCAGCAGAAACGAGCCATTTTCCGTCACTTTCTGTATAGGCAGAGATGGAAGCATCATACTGTTATGACTCTTATAGGTTAAGTACCCAAATCAATAGAATGTCAGCTGCTAAACTGGACTTTGTCCAGCCTTTAGAAACAGAGAAAAGCCAGTAGTGGATGAGAATGCTGGTAAGAACCCAGCAGAAGGCAGCTGTGGGACGCAGGGAAAGAGCATTGAACTGGGGGCAGGAGACTGAACTCCAGTTCTGGCCTTGGTTCCACCTAGCTGTGGTTTGCATGTCAGCCAGGAGCAGTGTGAGCACAGGACCTGGAGACCAGTGAACTTCTGTGGCCCTGAAATGAGGAGAGCAAATCAATGCCAAAGGTAGCAGAGAGGCAATGGAAGGGCAAAGGAGAAGCCAATAAGAACTACTGCAGAGAAAGAATCCTCAGGAATTGGCAGTCAGCCAGTCTGGCTCAGGCTGCAACCTGAATTCTTTTTCCCTCAGGCAGGATTCATCCACTATTTTCTAAAGGGCAGAGTTGGCTCTGGAAGAACCAAGACTTCAGCTTCAGTGTGAACTCCCATTGCCACATGGGACTGCTCCAAAAATATCTGGATTTACATAGTTCACCCTTTAGCAATTTATTGTCAAAAATGAAGTAAGGATTTGGGTATTTTTAACCATGGTAACAGAAACTTTGCAGACAAACACAGTAAACTGGGAATCAATTTCCAAATGTAACAGAGACTATTCCCTGTGACCAAAAGGAGTGGTATTTATGGATGATTGGTTTCCTCACCCTTGTCTCCAAATCTTAGCACCTGGCTAAAAAGTCAGGGGTGATGAGCCAGCAGACTGGAAGATTTAGCCACAGCTCAGACAAACACATTCCTCACCTTGGAGAAGTCTGGGTTCTGGTTGTCAGACACACTCCGTGTGGGGTCAGTGAAGTGTGGATTCCTCATTAGGAGAAGAAGGAGTAGAGAAAGGAGTTTGGGGTTCAGGTATCTAATATATCTGCCAAACTGCATGTGCCAAGGTGGCTTCCAAACTACATTTTGCCTGGCACATAATGGGCTTTCAATAAATGTCAGTTGAATGAAAGAATAGTTGCACAACTCAGCAGCTTCCTTCCATAGGGAGAAAGTTGGAGAGATTGTCTAGCACAGAATGGGCAAATTTTTTCTGTCAAGGGTTAGACGGTAAATATTTTCAGCTCTGTGGGCCATACTGTCTCTGTCACAACTATTCAATTCTGCCACTATATTGTGAAAGCAAGTCATGTTTCTATAGAACTTTATTTACGAAAAAAGGCAGTGAGCTGGGTTTGGTCTGTGGGATTGTACTTTGTGCAGTCCCCTTGGTCTAGAGCATGCTGTTGCATCTCTGGAGTCAGATCTCAAGTTGGTTATAACATGTAGAACATATCAATTAAGTTGAGACACATCTCTGGAAACCCTGAAAAAGCAGACTGCTGGAAAAATGACCTATCTAAAACTTCATTCTCTGAAGGCTACTTTCTAACTTTAAGGTGGAGAAATATTTACATATATACATGTGAAATAAACAAAGCAGGGTAAATATTTAGAATGATGTTATAAATTAAGAAACTTGGCTCAAGATAATTTAAAGATTCCTGGGGTTTATGGAATCATTGCAAGAATTGTATAGAGGCCCAAAGAATCAAGGGCCATAGTTTTGAGGTCTCAGAATCTTTCTTTTTTAGTTTTCCAAAGGCACAACATTAAGTGGCCTAAGACCATGAAGAATATGTCCTATAAATCCTAAACACATCCTTTTATCAACTGATTTTTTTTTATATGTGAAATATCTGTGCTGAAAACTTCAGCAAGAAAAACTATAGGAAAATATATGTGAGATGGATAAGAAACATACATATTACGGGTGAAATGTCAAAGTTGGATAAGGAATCAGTTAACACAAAAATGGTGTCTCATTAAGACTCAATAGAGATTAGAAGTGAGTATGAATGAGATAGTAGGACTGGGTCAGAGAAGAAAGAAAAGAAACTTGATGTGAATACCTGCATTTCTATAAGCAAGTTAGATAAAAACTATGCACAGTCTAAGTAAGGTGGACTCATGTAAGTCTACAACCTGAAGAGAACAGATTTAAAAACATTCTTTTTCTCACCAATTTCTCAAGACACTATTCCCCAGGCAAATACTTCAAGAGCTGTTAAATTTTCCTTTCATAATCTGCTACACAATGGCATCTGTAATTTGCAATTTTTATACCATTACTTCTTTTCTTGCCTTATTGCACTGGCTTAACACTCCACTTCTATTTTCAATGGAAGGGGTAAAAGTAGGAATCCTTGCTTATGTTCTTGATGTTAGAAGAAAAACATTTAAACTTTCACTGTGAAATAGGATGGTAGCTGTAGATTTTTCACAGATGCCCTTTATCAGAGTGAGGAAAATTCCTTCTATTCCTAGTTTTCTGAGAGTTTTCATCATGAATGTTTTTTGAATTTTGTCTAATGGTTGATTTTTTCTTATTTATTGAGATGATCATATGACGTTTTCCTTTGCTCTGTTAATGTGGTAAATTACACTAATTTGTATGAATGTTAAGCCAATCTTGCATTCCTGAGGTAAATATCATTTGGTTGTTATATGTTGTGGTAGACAAGGAGATGTACCACCCATATCTCCAATCAAGGCTCTCTCAGCTGAGGCTGACCATGAAGGATATGACAGTGGGATACTGTCTGTTGACTTCATTCCCTTCAGGTAGGTCAGGCAAGTCCTTCCCTGAAGGGGGATCCCAATAGACAGACATCAGAACATAGAACATGTGCAACACATCTTGATTGGGGATGGTAGTGGAGCAAGGAAAGGGGAAACAATGAGCTCAGCTTTGTTTACTTGTGCCTATCAACCTATTTCTTTTCATTTTTTAAAATAAATTGTATTTATTTATTTTTGGCTGTGTTGGGTCTTCGCTGCTGCGCGTGTGCTTTCTCTAGTTGCTGTGAGCGGGGTCTACTCTTCCCTGCGATGCGTGGGCTTCTCATTGAGGTGGCTTCTCTTGTTGTGGAGCACGGGCTCTAGGCATGCAGGCTTCAGTAGTTGTGGCATGTGGGCTCAGTAGTTGTGGCACATGGGCTCAGTAGTTGTGGCTTGCATGCTCTAGAGTGCAGGCTCAGTAGTTGTGGCGCATGGGCTTAGTTGCTCTGTGGCATGTGGGATCTTCCTGGACCAGGGCTCGAACCCATGTCCACTGCGTTGGCAGGTGGATTCTTAACCACTGCACCACCAGGGAAGCCCCACATTTTACATTTAGATCTATGATCCACCTTGAGTTCCTTTTTGTTTAGGTAGAGGAGTTCTTTTTTTGTTTGCTTGGTTGGTTGGTTTTTGTTTTGTTTAGTGGTTTTGCATACAGATATCCAGTTTTTCCAGCACCATCTGTTGAAAACACTGTCCTTTCTCTGTTGAACTGCCTTTGTACCTTTGCCCCACATCATTTCACCATAATTGTGTGAGTCTATTTTCTTGATGGTGCTGTTTAGATCTCTATTCTTGCTAATATCCTGTCTGCTCATTTTTTAAAAATTTATTATTTATTTATTTATTTTTGGCTGCCTTGGGTCTTCATTGCTGCACGTAGGCTTTCTCTAGTCACCGCAAGCGGGGGCTACTCTTCAATGCAGTGCGTGGGCTTCTCATTGTGATGGTGGCTTCTCTTTTTGCAGAGCACGGGCTCTAGGTGTGCAGGCTTCAGTAGTTGTGGCGTGCGGGCTCAGTAGTCCATCAATCTATTTCTACCAGCAACCAACTAATTAAACTGAAGAAGTCCTGGTAAGAGATCATCCTTTCAAAGCTAAGTTAGGTGAGTTATTACAAAGTTGACTTTATCTACACAAGAGGGTAACAGATGTCAGTTTGTATTACAGATGGCTCTGGAAAAAATATTTATATTGCTAATAAACTAAAATATAATAATGCTCTGTTTTCCCTCCAAAAGACAGAATTTTCCTCGTGAGAATCAATGCTTGAATATACTGAAGGTTAATGGCTTTCAAGTTTGATCATAGCTACTTGTTCTTTGTTTTGTTGACATAAATGCTTTCTTCTATTTTTACTTAGGCAAACTCCGGGGAATTATTTTGAATATTAAGAAGGTGGCTCTGTTTAGAGCCAGTCTGTTTACGTCAATCTGAGACACTATGAACTGCCTAATCCCACTTGGGAAAAATAAAAGGAGCAGATGAGTATAAATAGATATTGGAATGCTTTCTTGCTTTTCATGAGTCAGGAATTTATAGTATCTGCCTCATTAATTGAAGGGAAGTGAATTCCTAGAACTTCAGACATTGTAATAACCGAGTACAAAAACACATACTTAAAAAAAAAATCTAAATCGTTTTTAGACTGAATACATGTCTTCAGGTAGTATTCACATCTCTTCCTCATTAGGGAATAATTATGGGTTGATTTTATATATACATATTAAATAAACTAATTTTTATGCTTTTTTACATAAGCAGGCACAAGATTTGCACTATTTAAAAAATATTTCAAGGGAACAATGCAATCCCATATTAAGGCATTTAATAACTACCATTTATCCACTTAGTGAGTTGAGTGTTTGAACTTTTATCAGATCATTGTCCTATTTATCTGTATGATATCCCATAGACCAGACTGGATTAGGGCAATGTCATTGAATCAAACTGAATGATTTGGAAACACTGATATGCCTGTAACCAGGGTGATCATTTGCTAACTGCTCTTCTCATTTAAATGTCATATTCCAGGTGGCTAACAGATCTGGGTGTTTTAAAAAAATTTCAATGGTACTTGTGAAATTATAAAGTGGAAAACGAAGTGATAACAGTCTCAAAGACCAAACCTGTATATAGAAAGTGTTTTGAACTTAAGGAAACAGCTATTTTGATATTTTAATTCAATAATTCATATTCAGGATATTTTTAAGAATCAAGACTATATACTGTAGCTGTAGCTGATTTAGTGGACTAGGCTGAGAAAAGTGAAAAACTAGTTTTTAATCTTTTCAGAGACATTTGAAATTTTTTTGTTGTTGAAATTTTGACTTCGGAATGAATTACAAGTTTCAATTCTATGAACTTCCAAAACTGGCTGTACTAACAAAACTGGTAAAAAAGGAATTGAAATGTGCATTCAACAAAATTATAAAAATTGAATGAAAACATTTAGAACATTTAGAGCTTAATAGGATCAAAAGGAAATAAATTTGTGATCATTACCTGTTCCCATTACATTCCCTTTGGGCATGGTACTGGGTTTGGGTCTACTAGGTCTTGTAGTTGTCCTATTCAGAACTACAATAAAGTGGGAAATAAGTAGTTTAGACATTTTTTTTTTTTTTTTTTTTTTTTTTTTTTTTTGCGGTACGCGGGCCTCTCACTGTTGTGGCCTCTCCCGTTGCGGAGCACAGGCTCTGAACGCGCAGGCTCGGCGGCCATGGCTCACGGACCCAGCCGCTCCGCGGCATGTGGGATCTTCCCGGACCGGGGCACGAACCCGTGTTCCCTGCATCGGCAGGCGGATTCTCAACCACTGCGCCAACAGGGAAGCCCTAGACATTTTTTTAATTGAAAATTTGTAGCCAAGGAAAATAAAACTTTCCAGAGAATTGGAAGTCATTTAACTGGGCAATAAAAATATGATGATTTACCAAAAACTGTTGTTCAGAATATAGAAATCACAAGTCTGGTATAAAAATCATAGACTTGAATTTGAGACCTGAGTATGTACTCTGAGGTGATCACTGGGCTTGAAAAACTAGAGGGAATTTATATTTCTAAGTGGGAACTAGCTGGCTTCATTTATAAGCACTAGATACATTCCAAAATGGGACTGAAGAAAGATCAGGACTACATATGCCGAAAGAAAACCCCAAACTTGACGTGCATTTATTTGTTAAGGCCTCCTAACACATAAGTTCGTGGTCCTTTTGGAGGAGTCTCTAGGTACATATGCTCCCTCATAATCTTGTCCCAAGTCCACCGTTAAACACAAAACTATGATAAAAACCATTGAAATTTCTCTCCTGCTCTGTTGAGAGTCATAATATTACAAAAACATTGAAGTCAGCTGTTTTATCTTCCATTTAGCAGAGTTTTCAAGGAAAAGCACTAAGTGTATTGCGATTAAGAGAGTGAGTTCTGAAGCCAGACTGCTTGCCTTCGAATCCACTTCTTAGCCCTTCTTAAGCCTTATTCCTCAGCCTTACCTCACAGGATGCATGGTTAGCACACCGTCACTGTTAGTCATTATTGTTACTGTTTCCTTATTTTGTAGAAAGGTTTAATATAACCAGCCACACGTTAAATTCTCAACAGTTATCATGATACAAAAATCACATGGAGTCGGAGGATTATTCCAAAAGATATGGGCTCCTCCATAAATCAAAGAAAAATGTATTTGTTCTTTCTTCCATGTGCCTGGAGAGATGTTCACTGGGAATGTTAGCTTATAAGCCAGTTTTGTCATTTAGAACTTTAAAACTTCTTAGAATCACAGAGGAGAAAAAGGGCAGAAAACACCAGTCTCTGGTCCAACTTGTACGTTAGCATAGGAGTGATTTATATGGACCAAATCAACCCCCAAGTTAACTTTTCACTAACAAGCTCCAGTGAGGGAGATCCTAAATCCTTTGGTGAATTTAGTAGATTTAAAGTATTTTCTGGGAATTCCCTACCAGTCCAGTGGTTACGGCTCAGCGCTTTCACTGCTGGGGCCCAAGTTCAATCCCTGGTAAGGGAATTAAGTTCCTGCAAGATGCATGTCGTGGCCAAAAAAAAAAAAAGTATTTTCCAGTTTATTATCACTTTACTTTGATGTTTACAACCTGTAAAATGTGTTTTTTAATTTTTTTTAATCTGAAAGAATCAAGTAAAAATATTCTCCCAGAACAAGAGCCTTTTATAATGGAAGAGGTCTTTTCTTAAAAGATAACATTTGAAACATGTAATATATCATAGCTAATGCTAATGCTATCTCTATAATTGCCATGGAAAACTGAAGGAGGAGGGGAAAGTGTGTGTGATTTATGCAAAAATACTATTTTAAAAATGCTTTTATATTGTTAAGCTTCCGTGGTGGTCTCTAAATCTGATTATCCTTAAAAATCTCAGTCAAGTCTTGCCACTTCCATGGATTCATTATTTCCTTTCTACTTACCCACAAGGATCAGAATTTTGTATGTAATTTATTTCAGTTTAAGGATATATAGCCTTCATTTGGTATATTTGGCTGTTTCAATATTTTTTTTTTTTGGCAGTGCCATGCTGCATGTGGGATCCTAGTTCCCTGACCAGAGATTGAACCCGTGCCCCCTGCAGTGGAAGCGTGGAGTTTTAACCACTGGACCGCCAGGGAATTCCTCAATACATTTTATATCTTCTTAGATATGCTGATTATTTAGGTCATCAGAAAGAGAAACAACTTACCAGGTCTGATGTGTGGTTTGTCAGGTATTCTGGGCTTCACAGGAGTTGTATACAATCTGTGTGGTGCTGAAACAGAGGAAAGGCTTCACATTTAATAACCAGCACTCCTGAGCTCAATAAATGGAGATTTAGTACTCTACAGACCAACAACTTGTACACTTTGCATGGAAGTATAAAGAATATTCTTAAATCTCCAAGTATGCATTACAGCATTGATGCTGAAGGAAAATAAAGCAAGTGAAAATATTCATGCCTGGAAATTAAAGATGCACATAGTCAGAGTGAGGTAGGTCATTGGTAATGTGTGTTGAGGATTAGTCATCATTTAGTCCATGTTTTTCAGGGGCATCTATTTCACCACATGGTTGCTTAATACGGTAAACATATAAGCCAACCATCTACCCCTCCATCCATCCATCTGTCTGTCCATCTGTCCATCAACCCCTCCATCCATCCATTCACATCTCTTAATTAGGGAGTCACTGTGAAACATTATTTTGCCAAAGGAGACAAATAATATTAAAGGCAGAAAGAAAAATACTTTTAGGTATGTAAGAAGAAAAGACTAGAAACATGTGGTCTGTATCTAATTGTCTTAGCTCATGAACCCGGAAGTGAATAAATACTCACTTAGTGACATCCATTAAAGCTTTAGGGATGAGAGAAAATGACCTCTGGTGTCCTGCCCATCAAGAGAGGGTGAGCAAAGATCAAGAACTCAGACAGCCCTGGGACCAACATGCCACCTTGTTACCTCCTGCTCCTGTTATCCAGGGCCTGGCACAGTGAGGACCATTAATGAAGAGTTGTCAAATACGTTAAAAAAAATTAGTGACCACTGTAAGCAGGCAAATTCATGAGAAACTCAGCTGAAATATTTTTGCTCCCTAAGCTTTTAAAGTGTGCATCCATCCTGGGATGTGCCTATCCTTGCCTTCCCTCCTCTGCCACCCTTGACACACCACGTGGCCTCCTGCACCAACTTTCTTGGTAATGCTTTAGCTAAGACTGGAAAAAATTTTCTTGCAAACTTTGTTAAGTAGATTACACCATTTCAATGATTTTGTTCACATCTTGAATGGGTATTTATGTAATCATAAATCAGCAAATGCCTTGCCTACCACATTAAAAAATATACCTGCAAAACAGATTATAATGTAGCTCATTTATAAACTTCCAATGTGAGGACTGATGAGTAGAATTTTGCCATACTCAGGCCAAAACCAGCAGACACATACTGAAATTCTCTGTAGGTTTAATGTGGGCCTTTCAAAGTGTAATAACTAGAGTGAACAGAGGTACTGATTTATTTAAAAATAATCAATTCTCACATGCCCTAAAATGTGTGATGATGATTTGCAAATGTTTTTCTTCAATTTTCTTTGAGAGTGGTAGGATTCCCTGTCATTTGAACATATTTCAGCTTTCTTGTTAATTTCTTCAATGTTAGATTGCTTTTGCTTAAAGAAATACAAGAATCATGGCTCTTATTAGTATCATTCTAGAACACATATGAATTTTAAAACTTTAGAAAAGAAACAGAGCAGAGGGTAGAAATAATCAGCACTACATTCATTATTTCAAAGCCACAGGATCAGAATTTTGGTTTTATTTTTTATACAGTCTTTACTTAAATCTTGGAAGAACTTTTTATAAAAGAGCTGAAATATAACTTATGTCTGGGCTGTGAGTTATTCACATAGCTCATCTCCAGGTAACACATGGCCTTGAGAAAACTGCTTGAGGGTTTCAATTTTAAATTAAAAAAAAAAAGACAAAGGTGCACTGTGAGAATGTAACATTGTAAATATCATCTCCACATAGTTTTGGTGACTAATAATAAAAATAATTTTAAAAGATGGCTTCATATCTGAAGAGTTTTATAAAAATTATTTTAAAAGAACACTAAAAATACTTGACAAAGATAACATCAAAAATAGACAAACAAGGATTACAGGAGAAATACCTTGAAGGACCTTTGTTTTGCCCAGTATAGGGAGAGGGGAAGAAGGGTACAAGGTACAAAGGTACACCCAGGGACCCCTTATGCCCTGGGTGACATAAGGATCAGGGGGCTGAAATAAGTAAAATAATCAAAATGTCCCCAGAATGCCTCTGGCCAAGTGGATTTCTACCATGGGTTGAGATGAGAGGGGCAAAGGAGAGAAGCTTGAATAGGTCAGGGTTTCGGTTATAGCTGCAAGGAATTATATCAGCAGACAAAGAAGCAAGAATGACACAGAGAAAATGTGCCGGAGATCCTACTAGTAGGTTCATGCTGTAGGCTTTAGGCACTAAGTTTCTTTGGAGCACTTGGGCCCCACTGCTGAGAGCTTGGAGACCAAAAAGCCACAAGGTCCTGGTACATGCGTGGGTGGAGTATGAATACCAAGAGAAACAATTTCACCCCTACAGCATCTCTCAAATTGTTGTGTGCTGTCTTGCGCATCTGATGCCTACTATTAGAAACAAAACACAGCACAACAAAAATAATACAGTAGATTGACCTCCTTGTCCATAGAGCTCAGGCACGCGTTTATGAGGGTTAGGTCAGAGGGTGATCCTAGGACACACAGCGTGCTGTTACTAAAGTTGACCCTCTACTTCCAAGAAGGGTTACTGGCCTGGACCAGGTTGGAAATGCATTTCTGGTGAGCCCACTTCAAAGAGCCTTGGCATGAGTCTAGAAGAGTGTGAATCCCAGAGCTGCACAAGTTAGGCTCAGGCTAAGGATCTTCAGAACATAAAAAAGTAATTAAAATACAGCACATTATATAAATATGTTAAGACAATTCATAGAATGATATCAGATCCTGGATATACAACCAATCAACTGTGAAACTCATCTAATAAAACCATGTTCTAGAAGCAATTTGATAAAAATATTGATACTCCCATTAAAGTAAGAAAAAGCAAAAACAAGAAAAGAACAGGTCTATGATTTTTATCCTCAATTCTGAAATCTACAAAGCTTTAAAAAGCTGAAATCTTTTTCTCATTTGGCAATACAACCTGAGCTGAACAGAGTATTTATGCTGCTTATTGTAAATATTTATATGTTTTGCTGTAAAAACATCAATGTGTTTGATTATGAGAATCCAGCTATCTTCTATCAAGCCAGACATTAAAGAGGTTTGCAAAAACATTAAAAAATAAACATATAAAAATCAGGATGCGGTATGGCTATAATAGGATTGAACACCTGCTGTTAATGGCTGAAGCTAGTAATGAGGGTGTGGGAGGGCTGTCATTATACTGGCTCCTTACTTCTGTGTATATTAACTTTTATTTATTTAAAAAATAAGTAGAAAGGTAATAAAGTAAATAATAAAATAAACATTTAAACCATTATAAAAATTAAATGAAACAAGTTCAAAAGATTTAGAAAATTTACAAGAACTGTCCTGTACCATAGAGAGTATTGTCAGTCATGTTTATTTAGAACAAGTACTGCTCTGCTTATTATAAAATATATACCTTAAAATAAGATTTCTTTTATTATCATTTCCTCATATTGCTTTGTTTCTTCCACAAATCTCCCTCCCCAATTATAACTGACAATTGAGTACAATAAATTTGTCTTACAACTCTTTAAAAATTATTTGCTCTTGTTTTTTGGGCTTTCTCCCATATGCTAGAGGTAGACATGGGCAAATGAGGGTAATTAAGGGGAAAAAAAGAAAAAAAAAACACTAAAATACTAGAAATCTGCAACTGGTTACAATCCAAGTAGGACAGAAAGCTATAAAAAGGAAAGACTACCGAGAGAATGAAGATGTGAGAGACAGCTCTGTGTAGGTGAGTTAACTTCCCAAAAAGTAGAAGGAAAAAATAATATAAGTAGACCCCAGAATAAAGCTTCTTGGATGTTTTAATATTAATTCATCATTAAAAAATGATTTTTTCTTGTTACTAGTTTCCTTTCTCAGGCCACAATACCAATGCGTTCATCAAGTTTGGGAGATGGAGGAAGGTAATAAAGATCCTTATTTATCAGATGTGGAAAATGAGGCAAAAGAAGCTCAAGCAAGGAAAAAAAATGGGAGCTCTCTTTCTTAGTCATCAGCATGAAGCAGTCAACCATACATTCAAAAGCACAGCGCTAACTAAAGAAATTGTCTTTCCTACATTCAACTGGTATTCATACAAATATTCCTATTTGGCTGATGTCTTGTACCTATGAAATGAAAAAACTTAACTCACTGTGATGAAAAATTACATTCTTAAAAGAAAATTTTCCTCCTGCTTAAAAAAGAAGGAAAAGTTACTATATAGAGGTAGGGAAATAGCATTACCCTGAGTTGTCTTTGCCAATTCAGTTGTTCGTGGAAACTTAGTTGTGAAGAGTTCTTGGGTGGATTGGTCTGTTTCTGCTGGGGGAAACACAGTAAGATGGCTGGCTTTAAATGATTATCATTATGAATGGGTCAAAAAGAAAACAAACAAACCCTCTTTTCTATCCCGTGCAGTGATAAAAGGGCAAATTGCATTAATAACCATGCCCAATAACCATCGTATGTCAAAGATAATGGTATATTTTAATAACTCTCATTTATTATATTTACTGTCTTCTTGCACTATTATTTTAATGATTATTATAAGGATTTCAAAAGCTTTTAGTTCAGGATCATTGTTTCATACTGGACATGGCTATATTCTTGCATATGCCTCCAAACTGTCTTTATGTATTATTGCCTTCATGTTTCCTCCCTATTTCATGAGCTCCACAAATTATTTAGGTGAGCTGGAAAAAAAATAGATCATAGAAAATAATGTGAATTTACACCATAGAAGAATAAATATCCTATTTATCTCATGTGAAAATCAAAGTTTGTTTATTGACATACTGGTGTATTACTCCTGACAAAATAAAAATAAGTATGGCAATACTCCCAGTCCCATATTATCTTGAAATCATTACAACATCATACCGACATAGCAAATTACACTGTTCACTTTGCTACATACTGGATCCAAGGAAATATTTGGTGCAAATAATATGTTGTCATCTTATTTTCTGCCTGTTTTATAATCTGGATTCTGAACGTAAGAGAGATTCTTGTGATAGTTGGCCCAGTAAACTGAGATACATTAAAAAAAACAGGGAGTGGAGTTTAGATAATTAGCACATCCAGCAGTGGTTCTTGATAAGTACTTTTGACTTTGCCATCATGGGTAATGTTGACTTTGAGGGCCTAGGCTACAATAGATGAGTATTTGGTAATTAGGATACATTTGCTCATTCAGTTTAAAATTTTTTCCTTTGAAAAGGATTCCATTTTAAAATGTGATCAGTAACTTCATTTCAGCAGACACACACAAAGGATGGGTTTATATGAAAACGGATGAAGGGAGGAAAATAAAGCCACTGATTTAAACAGCCACGTGGGATGTAGCATGGACAGGGCAGAGAAGCCAACAAACACAAGCTGGGAACTCTTGTTTTCCAGTTCATCTTCAGCCAAGTGTCAGGCAAAATGGGGTTTCCCACACAGTGAAGACATTGATGCTGAACTCTTCGAAAGCCTGGCCAGCTCATTCCAACCAACCCTACTGACTCATTCATGCATCTGTGTTCCTCCAGGCTACCCGCATGCTCATCAGGTTAGTCTGGCTGCCATTCTCTACCCTGTGTCTCTTCCCTATCTGTCTTTAACCTGAAAGAACCTTTCACACCTTTAACTTCAATTCTCATTCCAACTGGAAGACCCGGCATACGTGTCACCTCCTCTGTGAAGCCTTCCCTGATACCCCCAGGTAGTTTCCTTGTTCAGCATGCTGCTCATTTCTCTATGAATTCATTGTATTGTATAATATGGGGGTGAACTCCAGGAGCTCTGGTGACTGAGTATGTGGGTTCCAATTTGGCTCTGACGTTAGCTGTATGGCTTAACCAGATTTTTAAATCTTTCTGTGCCTCAATTTTCTAAGCTGTAAAATGGGGCAAGTAATAGAAACTACCTCACAACATTGTTACGTGCCTTAAATTTAAAAATGCATGTAGAACGCTGGGTAGCACAGAGGAAGCACAGCTACTGCTAAATCCTGTCTTCATATTAGATGGCGAGCTCTCCAGGGTAACCTTTAATACAGTTTTATTTTGGAATTCCTATTGCTTGGCATTGCAGTTAGCCCCCAAAAGATATTCAAATACTAGATGAAATTTCTCCTCCCAAATGCAGTTCCAAATATGGAAAAAGCAAAAAAAGAGTATAGCATTGATATACTTTGGGAAGATTCTTTTTTTAAAAAATAATTGGAATTTTGTCAAGATGTTTCAAAATATTCTCATTTTATATTAGAAATCAGCATAAATATTAGAAGGACAAATATACAGTTAATGTAAAAGAATCAAGTGAAATGGGTAATTTTTTATAATGATAAAAAGAGACCCTCTGTTGTTTGGAAATCTATGAACACGAATGTACATATGGCTACCTTAAGGGCAATTCCTAAAATATCAAGTCCTCATTGGACTGAAATAGTAAAACAAAATTTACCCAGAGTGGTTTGTAGTTCCTCTTGACTAGAACTTGGTGAAATCATAGGAATGAAAGGGCTGCCTCGTGTCTCTAAAGGAGCTGAAAAGACAAGTACCAAGGTTGTCAATCTTTAGATTCAAAAGCCAGCACCCGGCCAGAATAATATTACATGAGATTCCTTTATTTGAAATAGTAAAACAGAAAACATTAAGTGAGTCAGGAAGAAGAAAGTTAAGTGTGCATAGAACCTTCAGGAAGATGATTGTGGAACATTAGAATAATGGTTCTCAACTGTTTTTTCCACCAGGATAGATAATAAATGACATTCAGTGCTTGACACACTCTATGACCATAGCTGGTTAAGATGGGTGTGGGTGAGACATGGTCCTTGGTCTGTCACCTGCAGCTCTCCCATCCAAGAGAGCACATAGGATTACAACAGGAGAGAGAATATCATCACTGTAGCAAGCATCTGGTGTCTGCTCAAGTTTATTTTAAAAAATAAACTGGTGGCAAACTTCAGTATTTGGACCAATATTAATAATAATTACTTGCCAGCATCTTCCTCAACATGCTAGTGGGTTATAACACCACAGCTGAGAACCACTAAACCAGCAGAAAAAGTTAACTAGGTGGGCATGAGTAAGGTGGAATCATTCTGAACACAGAGACAAATGAGGTAGGTGAGAATGGGCTCGGTAGTGAGCTGTCTTAAGTTGGTCTTCAGAGCAAACCTTTAGAACAGTAAAACCATTGCCTTTCTATTTTGGAAAGAGTAAAAATAATGAGAATGAAACAATGAAGAGGACTGACGACAGATGATGTTTCAATGTGATCATCTGAGAAAGACCTGAAATCTTGATGGCAGCCAGGAAAATAATTAGAGTGGGTCAAATGGGAAAACCATTACCTAGTGTTGTCTCTGGCAGATCAATTCTAAAGGTAACAGGTTGCAGAACTAGGCCAAAAGCAAATGAAAGAAATATATTTATGAGAATTACTACCTGGTGAAGTACACCCAGTTTCTGTGTCTCTACAACGCACCCGTTTGAACATTAAACATTCTCTTAGAATCATGATAAATACGAGAAAATTCTATACCTTAGGTGACACCCAGGGAACTAGTTCAACTAAAAATTTTAAAGTTTTCGTTCACTGTCACTATGAGGAAAATTCGATTAGGCGCCCATATTTTTAACTTAAAAGTATACCCACATTTGGAATGTAGCTATATTTACATTCTGAAAGAAGGTGAAAATGGTTGGCTCAGGTAATAATTATGTCTTATAACTTTAGCATGATTTTCTATTCAACAGAAGTACTTTCAGGAAAAATAAACTAATTATACACTATTCTCTCATGGGGAAAAATTTGTCAAGTAGATTGTATGATTAAACGTCCCCAAAAGAAATACACATTTTCTATTCATAATTTTCTCTGAACTTCTTCCACATCACAATCATTCCAAAAATAAGTTTACCTCAAGAATATTTTTCGAAAAATACACTTCCTAACTGGGAAAATAAAACAATTCATTTACCAGGTTCGCTCTGAGAGACTTCGGGGTCTGGTTTATGGGGAAGGAGCACATCTCTTGGAACTGAAAGAAAAAGATTATAAAACACTGTGCACTCTAAATGTCATACCTGGAGTGAAACTTAACCCATAGACCTAAAACCCTGGGAAGCATGAATGAAGCAAAGATGTTTTCACAATGGCTAAAGGGCTAAGCCAAGAAGAGGACCATCTTTCTGAAACTGAAAAATGTCACTGTGTAGGAAATGTTCTAATGGTAGTAAAACAAAGTTGGTCACAGGTCATTTTGAAGATTCTGTTGAGGGAAAAAAAAAGGAAGAAAAAACTAATGTAATTAAACACAAGGAGGTAGGTCTCCCTCAAGTTGTCTTCAAAGTAATAGGTCAGTTTTTGTCTGAAGTGGTTAGCTGCCATTTTATATTCCTGCTAAAAATTCCACTGACAGCAATAGAAAATACATTATCTTAAAGAAATGGCCTGCAAATTGAGGAAAACAGGAAGAAAGGCAAAACTCTTGAATATCTAAGGGAAGAACAAAGTTTTATTCTAAAAGGCACTAACAGTTATTATGGGGAGAAAATAAAGCAGAAAGAATCAGTCACTCATTAGAAGATACCAAATGTAAAGTTTATGAGAGTGCTTGTTACATAGTAAATGTTAGATAAATGTTTCCATTTTTGTCATTCTTAGTGATATGGCTTCTAGTATAATAGGTATTAAGTATAGGTATTAGGGCCTCCTGACATATGAGAACATGAAAACAAAGGAGAAAAATATACACTAAACAATAATCATATTCAGTCCTGATATCCAGTATATTTTTACTGCCTGTGTCCAGTTCTACTTCGGCAAAATAAAATGGTAGGCTGGGAATTTGATACCTTGTCTCTCATTGGGGAAAATACCAGGGTGATTTGCCTGTTGTTAATACCAGATTTCTATGGCAAATCTCCTTTCAGGAGCAAGATAATGTATTTCTTTAACTCAGTTTCCCTAAAAGGAGGTCCTTGTCAACCCTACTCACCCACTGAAAAGTTTTCCTACCACACCGAATTCATAAATATCCTTAGGTATGCAGTGTAACTTTCTTGCATCTTATATGGCCCTGAAGGAAAAAAATTAGGATTCAGGCTACAATCGTGCCTCTGAGAAAGATGAAGAAAACTTTTGTACCATGAGGTGGACAAGCACCACTTTATCATTAGGGTAGAAATAGATTATATAAAATGGACACTCATTCTCTTTTATGGCTTTTGGGATCACATTTAACGTGCATATCACATCTGTTCTTAGTCTAGGCCACTAAGAAAGTGCGAGTGAAATCACAGTTGTGGAATTTGGTCCACTGAAAAGAAATGTGACTCCATTAGAACTTCTATGAGCTAAGGGGTAACCACCAGGGAACTTGCCATCTGGACTTTTTTTAAAAAAAGGTAACTTCAAAAAGATTAGTGGTGGACAAAGTTAAAGAAAACCCATCACCACAGTGAACACTTCACCTTTGCTATGCAGTATTTTTAAGAATTGAAGTGGTAAAATACGAGGAATTTCCAGGTGTAAATCAAACTAACTGTTATCTGGAGGGTGAGGGAGAAGGCATTTTGGTGTACGTCTGAAAAGGTCACGGCCATACAGAGCAGTCTGAGTTTATAAACATCCTAACTGGTTGCAGTGCTAGACTATACAGAGAGGAGCCGGATTAAGGAAAGGAGAAGCTAAAAAGAAATGTGCTACCAATAAATCCACCATATACTGTAAATACATGATTCACTGCCTGCCTTAGTTTCCTGAGGAATTTAGACTAATGTGGATTCCTGCTGCTGCAATTGGCACTTTTTAACCATGAAGGGATGATTTAATAACTGCCATGCCAGACGTTCTAAAGCAGGTGAAATCAGTGGAAAGGAAAGAACTAGAAATTTTCACAGGAAAGGGATATGAATCATTCTCTTTCTTGGTCAACGGCAGCTCCAACAAATGCAAAATTGTTTTTTTCTTTTTCCCAATGTGGCATTCCTCCGTATATTAAATTGAATAAGAGCATGATTCTTAAAACCAAAATCTTCCATGCTGGAGGAAACTTATCAGTGTAAATCATGACAACTTATTAAGAAGGCAGTTTTGAATTCTTTATAAGATTACTTACCATTATTATATTTTAGACCCATTTATATTAGCCAATTTACCATTTATATTAAATAACCAATTAACTTACCAGTTATATTAACTGTCTTTTTGAATAAAGGGCACGTTTCCAAAGAACAATTCAACTAACATGGGACAATTGTGAGTGGAAATGTCCAAAATGGACAAATGTAAATGAATACGCATGAATGTTTTGCCAGAGTAGATGAGAGAATGAAGGTGTCGCTCTCTGATAGAGATGGTGGAATAAGGAATCTTCAGTAAGGTTTACCCCTGCAATAGGCTACAAAGAGATTCTCTTAGAAAAGTAATACACATAGACCATACACCCTTTTCACCTCCAGATTCCCTCTTCCTTTATTCTAACCTTGTACCCTAAGGTCCAGTCTGAGAGGAAGCAGGTTTCCTGCCCTTTCAGAGACCACTTTCAGAGCTTTACCTGTGCTCTTGGGTCACCTTCCCTCCCATCTCCTCTGGGGCCTTTTACCTTCCACTATTTCTATTATCTTCTATTTTTCTCCGTTAGTCCATATATCCATTTATCCATGAGTTTCTCCCTCTCCACCTATAAAACAGCTCAAATGCTCCAACATCCTAATATTGATAACCATTTCCTTGACATGGCTTCCCCTTCAAACCATCCCTTTCTTGCTCTCATTCCTTTCATCTAAAAACTCTATCTGCCTCTGCTTCCTGGTCTCTTAACTGCATCTTCTCCATTCACTGTGGACTGGCTTCCTGATCTCCTGCACCCACTCCTGCACCCATGGATCCATGAGGCCTCATCCATAGTTCTGAAGTTCAAAATGCTCTGAGGACAGAAAGTGTTTTTTTTTTTTTCTTAACTTATTTGACAGTAAAACCTGACTAGAGCTGACCTGAGGCTATTTACAGTTTTTATTCATCCTGAGTAGTGTGACTGTTCATACTTCTCACTGCAGACTTGTGAATATGCTTGTAATCGATGGTATATGTGCTGTTTTACCTTTCCAAAGTCTGAAAATTGCTGAATTCTGAAGCATTGGCCCACAGGTTTCAGATGCAGGCTTCTAGACCCACACTGTCAAGTCCAACAGCTCTTCTGACACCTGTCCACCTCACTGTCATTGACGGCTGCCCTTCCCTGTCTTGCCTCCCGAGTCCCTCTTTCCTGCTACTCTTGGATCTTTTGACAGCAAATTCTGCTGGCTCCTCTTCCTCTGTCCACTCTTTAAATATAACTGTGTCCCCTACGACTTTGATCTCTGATCTCTTATTTTCTCAGTCTGTACTTTCTCCTGGATGATGTCATTCACTCACAAGATTTAAGAACCTTATATATGTAGACACATGACTCCCAAATCTACATCCTAAATATCGACCTCTGTTTAGATATCCAAAAATACATTTCAATCACCAGTCCTACTGGCCCTCCAAACCTAGCATGTACAAACACAAGCCTTCATTCCTCCCTCTGTGTTCCCTGCCTTAGTTAATGATATTATCATCTACTACCTGCCCAAGCTAGAAATCACAGTGTCATCCTGCTCTCCATAACACCATTCAGTCATTGTATACACCCTAGCAATTCCATCTCCAAAAGACATTTTAGCATTAGTCCCTTCTTTCCTGACTGCAAAAATGCTGATGTGTGACTGCAAATTAGAATTTGCTCAAGAGAGCAGTTACAGAACATTTGTGGGATTTGATAGCCTGCTGAAATCTAAACATTTTTGCCCCTGGTTTGCTCCTGGTGACTGAAGTCTATCCACATACTTCTGTGGTGACAGAAGTTACCACAAAGCCAAGACGTCTTAGCCCTTGGTACAGAAACAAATCTACAAAGAAGGCACAGCTCTGTTGAGCCAGGCATCAGGGCGAGTTCTTTGCTCTGAATTCAAAAGCATTCCTCCAAGGCAGATCAAAAGAAAAGCCAGCTCTGTTTTGGTTCTGGACATGATGTGTGGGCTCAGTTTGTCTAGATTCCTCATTAAGTGTTGTAGATAATTCAACTGAGTGACTGAAAGATATTTTCTAAAGGCCTAACTGGATGAAACCTGTGTTATACCTAGGAATCTATAGAATGAAAGAGCTGTACAGATAATCCAAGACTGACTTATTTGGTACAGTTCTAAAAATTCAGTTTTGTCACTTCTGACATCTCTCAGTATAAATTTTGAGATAAACATTGTGTTAAAACATAACTATGTCCTGATTTCAGTACTACTTTTTCCATTTTTATAGAGCGTCTATCTCTATAAAAAGGATAGAGATACAAGTACACATTAAGTTTACATGTAATTTACCCTGTTTTCTGAGGAGCCAGTAAACAAGGTTGTGGGCTCACTAGGATGCAAACCTGAGCCTAGATACAACCCCCAAACTGTTTGAATCCAGTCTGTTAAAACACTTGGGAGAACATTAAATAGTAGTAAAGATTGCCTATGATTCTTCCTGTAGCATCACACCCCTGGAGCAATAAGGGAATCCCTGATGGACACAATGGCAGGACCAACACTAGGTTTAGAGACAGAATTTAATCTGAACATTTGGAACTGGAGAGCCAATAGAATAAGCTCAATGAAGGCTCCAGAGAGTGTTTGTGCCGTTGTTCCAGGGCTCAAACGTACAGGTCAGAGTGTTTGTGAAAAAGAAGGTGTTGATGGAATTAAGGCAAATATTAGACATTTAAAAAAGAAGAAAAAGTTGAACTATTAGATATATTGGTTTAATGAGATTATGTCATATCAGGACCAACAGTATTGCTTTCTCTAATGAAAAGTGAATATAATCAGTCATATCTACTGTTGTTATCTGTAATGACTTCATTTCCATTACATATTTTTCCCTCAGTTGAAAACAAGAAGCTGACCTTTTGCAAATGGGAAGATCAGCTTTTTCCTTATTGGCATTTATAATATTGACTGTTGCATTTAGCAGTACTAATTTAAAGTCTAGACTTCAGGGTAAAAGAGGCTCTTTGCAGCCTATCACCACCTGCAACAACCTAGCCATCGCACAGCGGCAGTAACACCCTGCACTTATACAACCTGGAAAACATGATAGCAAGTGAATTCACTTGCTTCCAAAATGCCATCATTTCAAGCTACAGCTCAGAAATCCTTTGGTTCTAGGAATGTTGTATATGCTTCTAGGACCATCTAAGAATTTATAATAATTGAACCTTAAAAAAAGGGGGGGGAACTTATTGTATTTCTCAGATACTCTAGTTAAAAACTTGGTTTGGCTTATTAGTGAACCAACAGTGAACTAATTAGTGAAGCTAACAGCAGCTTTGTACGATCACTTGAGGATCTAGAGAAATGTCTGGGTCCTTGCAGTTCCTACCTTGACTACTCCCACTAACACGAGATTATTCCCCCCATAAAGGAACAAAAAGCCTTCTCAAATGATAGGCAAGAAATTGATCTGTAGCTAAAGAAATCATTTTTTCCTGTGTGAAACAAATTTCTTGACTCAAGCAACTGCTCCATGAATCGGTAAAACAGAATTTAAAAGGGAACAAAAAAAAAACCCTCAATGCTGGATAGTGTAAAATGTTTGAACCCAAGAAAATGGTTAAACACCATTTCCTCCATTTGTAAAACATCATTTTATCATTTTTGTGGGAAAATTCCCAATTCTTTATTTTATCTTGGTGAAACGTGAGCACAGCATAGTTAACATTGGTAGGTTATTTTTTGGAAGTCAGAAAATAAGAAAATTTTAATTCTAGAAGAAGCATTCTACCCTTGGCATAATTCTCTGCCTTTGGATTTTATCAATGGCTTACCATATGAGCACTTAGATAACTCTTATGAACACTTTGAAATGATTATATCATGCATGATACAACGTGGTACCTGAACAGAAGTGAAACATGGACCTCACGTCCATCAGTCCTCATGTTTCATTGCAGCAGAGTGTGACTGTAAAATGCATTTGGCTTAAACATGAAATAAAGCATTTACCAGGCTGAGTATAGGACACTTCTGGACTTGGTGATGTCTTCGGCTTCGGAGTAACACGCTGGAACACCTTAGGAGCTGAAAGAGAGAGCTCGGATCCTGAGTCATTTGGTTTTAGTATCTCCTAGCCTTGCTTAACACATAAGATATGACAAAGTATAAGACTGATTACTGATTTTAAAAAAGTATTGAAATGGGATTTAGATGGAAAAATAAACCTTAAGCTCTAAAAATAGATCAGTTAGAATTCCAGATACTTTAAGAAAAATGAAATCTGAGAAACAGCAAAATTTGACTAAGCATAAGGACAGGATGAATAATTTTTTTAAAACATCATTTCCGAAGAGATAGCAATTAATTAATGCAAGAGTGCTCTTCTTTTGTGGATGTTTGCTTGACTTCTTAAACCCATCCCCATGTCTTTCTGTGAAGATGAATTCAGTGAAGTCAGAATGGGAGCCCATGAAGTATGGAAAAGAGCAGCTTAAAGTCAGCTCAGCAACAGCAGAAAGAGAAGTGGGCAACGGAATGGAATGGGTGGGCTCACATTCTACATCCCTGGCAATTGTTAGGCTCTAAATAAACCTTTAAATGACATGTTCACAAACCAAAATTGTCTTTCCACAGCTGTTCCTTTGGAGTAATAAGGTGCTAATGTAATAGATACCAGGAAAAAAAACAAAGGTCTACTTTATTTACAGCTCATTTATAGCTTATTTTACAATTTCAGAAGTTCTTTCATAAGGATTATGCCCTTTGATTCTCACCGTAATGCTGAGAGGAAGGAATTATCAGCTTCACTTTAAAGCTATTTGCCTGGGGTCACGTGATCATTAAGTACCAGAGGCAAGACTTGAACACTGAGGTCCAGACATGACTGCTAGGTCCCAACACTTGGGCTCGCTAAATCCCAGCTCTGCAGGTCACATTTAAACTTGTTCCTCACTTTTTTAGGTGGAATTAATAAACCGGTCCTAACTGAAAGGGTGATTGTGAGAATTAAGTGTGAAATGTCAAAATGATGTGAAAGCTGTACCCCTATAAATATGTTTCCACTTCTGGAGAATCTTTGCAAATTTGACATTGAAGAATCTGAGTATATTTTGCTTTTCACATTGTTTGCCCCCTCAAGAATTAGGAGCAATTTTGATGGTTATAAGATTTCTAGATATAAAATCATTAACAGGACTGTTCATTATTACTTATGAACATAGGAATCTAAAAATCAAACCTGTATTTTAAAGATGAAATATTCTTGATGGTTTCTTCGAAATTTTTGATCCCACTGTCCCCTCAAATGCCAAATATAGTAAATTTAAATTTTGCTATCTAATTTATCAACATAGTTTAAGTATAAATGAGGTGGCATGCCCAATTACAGAATTTCATTCTGAAGATAGTGGTAGATGAATACATTGCATTGCTCTTTAAGTTGTACACACTAGCCCAACGATAATAATTTGCGTTTGATATTGATATTGCACATACGAACAGAACATTCTCCTATTCAAATGGCCTTTTGAAATTCACAACAGCTAGCCAGGGGTAAGAAGGGGGTACCACTAGGGTTTAAATATTTGTTTTTGAACTACTGAGTGATACATATGTATACATACACAAATATCCTTGAAAAACTATAAAAACCTAGGGTATTGCTGGGATCTATTAAGTAAAGCTCATATTTTCCTGGGTAAGAGAGATCCTAATTTCACCCACTTTTAAGAGGAATAAGTAGAGTGCATTTTTTCATGATCAATTTTCCAAATAGTCCCCTTACACTAGGTTGCCCTGACAAAGCTAGAAGTGTTTGGATTGTAGCTACTTTCCAGGGGAGATGCTGATGGGCTGGAAGTTTGCTCAGTTGGGACAGAATCAGGATGCTCTCTTGTTATAGTCTGCAGTCACTCCAGGGTTTCAGAGTGAGAGTGGAACCACTGAGCGTATGCATCTATCCATTCTGAAGTTGCTTACCTTGTCGAGGAAGGTTAGCTAAAGGTCTAAATCAAAATCAAAGTTGAAACTTAGAATACAGTGTCATAATGGGAAATTAGAGTAAACTCCTGACTTACTATATTGTATACAAGTACAGAGGATGGCTCAAAAAGATAAAATTATGAATAAGTCTTCCTTCTTAGTTCATATCTCCTTTACTTCTTAAAATGTTACTAACGAGGACTTTATATCCTCAATGTCTTAACTTCCAGCACTTCTTGTGTCTCATCTTTTTCTCTTATTTTCCATCATTCATTGTTTTACGCTTTCTTATTTCTTTCCATTTCTCCTTTTTCTGCCTCATTTGTTCTATGCTTTATAGTCACATAAAAGGTTGAGAGCTTCTTCTCATGATTTTATCTGATTTCTTAAAGTTAGATTGTAGTTTCCTATCCACAAATTTATTTTGTTTTTTATTCTTTGTTTTTTATTTTATTCTTATTTGTTTTTTATTCTTTGTTTTTTATTCTTTGTTTTGTTTTTTATTCTTATTCTATTATTCATTACTTATTCACTAATCATCAATTATTTTTCCCAGTATTTCTTATATACTAATAGTTCAAATTTATTTTTTGTTATTATTTTAAATTTCTTATTCTTTCAGATGATTTTTGCTTTGGTACCTTCATCTACTTATATATTACACCCATATTATTTTTTAGTAAAGTTTTAGTAATTAAATAAAAACACATTTTAAAATACATTAAAGCAGATTTAAAATCATTTGCTAGATGTAGTACATGGAACTGTTTCTTAAGGAGTTTTCCTTCAAAGAAAAAGTAACAGGTAAAATTTCTCTCAGAAATATTAAACAAAGTGTTAATACCTCTCAGATATTAAAGACCATCCCCACATCTACAGTTTTTTTCTTTCAGTAGGGATACTGAGATATGATTAAAGAATTTGTGTTGGTAATTCAGAGCTACTACGTAGATCAAGCATAATTTTGATGCTGCTAACATTTTCCTTTCCCCAGACCATTGGTGATAGTTAGGGTTCCTTTGCTAGTAAATTGGGTAGATGCACTTCATATGCTTTTTGGAAGTGGGCCATGTATAAAAAATAAATTTAGATTTAGGGGACTGGCCTAGACTATAACTTCCTTGACTACAGAAGGATGAAATTTTTTTTTTTTTTTTTTTTTTTTTTTTTGTGGTATGCAGGCCTCCCTCTGTTGTGGCCTCTCCCGTTGTGGAGCACAGGCTCCGGACGCGCAGAGCACCGGCTCTGGACGCGCAGGCTCAGCGGCCATGGCTCAC
>NC_041214.2:112373212-112386718 GCF_002837175.3 Physeter macrocephalus | reverse complement strand
GCATGTGGGATCCTCCCAGACCGGGGCGCGAACCCGGTTCCCCTGCATCGGCAGGCGGACGCGCAACCACTGCGCCACCAGGGAAGCCCAGAAGGATGAAATTTTGTTTCACATTCCCAGTGTCTAGCATATTGTCTGGCATGAGGTCAGCATGCAATAAATAGTTGTTAAGTGACTAACTGATGAAATGAATTAATCAGCCACTTAAGCATCAAGGGTGGGGTGGTACAATTTTAAATTAGGAGAGAAGAGAGACAGGAGACCAGTTGATTCATGACAATAGACTAGGCATGACTGGGTATATGCTTGGAGTAGGGACCAATGTTAGAGATGTCTGGAAAAACTGATGGACTGCAGAGGCCGGATGAGGAAGAGGATAAAAATCGATGTAAAATGCTCCGGATCTGCAACAGATATAAATGAGAAACTGAAAGAAGGGAAAGATGAACTTTCTTTGAGGCATGTCAATTTTATGGTAGCCTGAAATGGAGATCTGCCAAGGCAGTCAGAGGAATTGGACAAGATCTTGGTTGAGAAGTTAGGGTTAGAGTTAATCATTCAATCATTCAAGTAAGAGCTTCTTGAACAGAATAAAAAATAGTTTATAATGACTCTTGTTTAGGTCCTTCCCAAAATTCCTAGCAAAACAACCAAAGCAATATTATGTTATTATTTTACAGGAGAGGATATATATTAAAAATCTTCGGGCTTCCCTGGTGGCGCAGTGGTTGAGAGTCCGCCTGCCGATGCAGGGGACATGGGTTCATGCCCCGGTCCGGGAAGATCCCACATGCCGCGGAGCAGCTGGGCCCGTGAGCCATGGCCGCTGAGCCTGCGCGTCCGGAGCCTGTGCTCCGCAATGGGAGAGGCCACAGCAGTGAGAGGCCCGCGTACCACAAAAACAAACAAACAAACAAAAAACAAACAAAATTCATGACCTAATGTTAAATAAAATTGACTGAAAGGCCAAAAAAAATTAGGTGATTGGCAGGGGAAGGACATTCAAGGACCATGGAAGGTTTTCTCAAGCTGCGAGAAGTGCAGGTAGGAGGCAGCCTACTCTTTTAAGAAATTCCATTCTCCTCCATCCCCCTCTCAAATAATATAACAAAAGGGAAGCTTCTGGAATAAGTTACTCCAATAATATACTTTTTGATAAAGTCTAAAAATAAATGTAAATATTTATTAGGTTTCAAAGGAAGTCTTATTTTATAAGGGTTAAAAACCTAACTTGCTATAATTCAACAGAGTAACTCTGCTAACATCAAACTTTTCAGGCCAGAATATAAAATAAGTATTTACCTGGCTGTGTCGGTGGGATTCTTAGACGTGGAGATATTTTTGGTTTGGGAGGAGCTCGCGGTGTCTGCTTGGGCACTAAAAGAAAAGATATAGATTCGGAGCTCTTGAGGTCTTCAAGAGTCACAGTTCCTAAACCTCTAAGATCTCAAAGATGTTTGTTGAGTAATTGAAGACCTAAATACAAAGCAATTAAAGTTCCCAAAGAGCCACAAAATATAAGAAGGTAATTTTCTTATTATAATGGAAAAAAAAAAAAACCAAACCAAGGCAGCACATTAAAGATATCCAAGATATTCAGCTGGCAAATGAAACTGTTGGAATTTTAGAAATATCCACTTCAAATACCTATTAAATAGGTTAAAAATAAATTTCATAATAAAATAATTCATCATTATAAGTTCACATTGTTTTATCAGAATAACCCAGTATAATATTTTAAGTGCAAAGAGGTACAATTTCTTCTAAATAAAAAGCACATTAAATTCCAAATATACCTAGAAAATGAACGTATCTTAATAGTAAGTGCTAATGGAAAAAAATTAATCTTGTTAAACAAAACACAATTTTTATTGGTCATATTGGAGAAGAAAAATTGAACAGAAATTGAAAGGATACATTATTGAAGAAAGTTATTCTTCTGCTGAGCAATACCCAAAGAAGTTCTAGGACATTCAGTGTAAAAAATCAATTATTTCTTCACCAAGAAAATTAAAAGTTTATCCTGCTGGAGGAAAAGAATTATCAAATGAAAGATCGCAGCTTGTGGAAATACCTCATTTGGTTGGGTTCAGTGTGTTTGGGATAAAGAGAGATAAGAAGAAACAAAATGGTTTTCAAGGTCATGGAGTTTCAGGCACCTTAAGAAAAGCTTGCTGAAAATAAGTGTTATTAGATAAAAAAAGAAGCTGAGTCTGTAGGGACTTCTTCCTGATAGTTAATCAAAATATACAAGGCATGCAATGGTTTCAGTGGAATCTTCTCGCCTGTGGAGAGATGAACAAGATATGCTGGAGATTACGCTGGTTTAGGATCCTGGAGCTGGGAGATTTAGAGTTAGTTTTGCGGATCACTCGGTCTACAACATTGGGTTCTTCATCAACAGTAACAGGATTTTTAAGAGCCCTTCCAACCCTATACTTTTACGGTGTCCTTAGTCTTCTGATATTCTGACTCTGAACTGCTTTGCTTGCCGAGGTTCGTACTGATAGGCTATTTGCTTCCCCAGGGTATAAGAGACCATCTTGCAGGTAAAGGCATGTCATAAGGCAATTCTATAAAAAATGATTCAGAATGAGATTAGTATCACTGATAGTATCTACGATTAAATATTTCAATCATATTAATGATTAAAGCTATTTAAAAAATACTTAAGAAAAGTTAGAGATAATTGTCACAGATCCAGTTAATGCAGTGTGGAATTTTGGTTAAAAATTAAACTGTAGAGTTTAATAGGCAAAGGATATTAACAGGATTTAACAGGACATTTTAGAGGACAATGAATAAAATTAATATCCATATCTCCTTTGGAAATAGAGCCATATAAAATAGTTTAATGGCCATCAAAATACAAGTTTGGGCTTATTTATGATAAACTGACGTTCCAAGAGAGCCTGCAGATATTGAGAAAATTCTCCCTTGTAAGAAGCATATTTAGTTATCCGCATTGATGATTTGTTTTCCCATATTTCAAATTCCACCATCAAGTAAACCCTTATGACTTGCCAAGTAACCAGTTTGACTCCAGTTTCTCTTATTTGTATGCAGTGAAATGTCCAAACTGCCACAGGAAGGAGCAGTAGAAAGTAGTAAGGGACCTGAATAATGACAAGATGACCGACCAACTGTACCCCTTTTCGTGGAATGCTCCAGTATTTCTGGAGGTTTTGGTTAATCTTAAACAAATTATCTTAAAATAGTTTTTATATGACCACAGACTTTGTAAAACTAATCAAGATGATAAAGTATTTAAAATTGGGATATTTATATGCTAAAAAGAATATAAATGATCTTCCCCAGAAACATTATTTTCTGTATGAAAGACTTGCAGAGTAGCTGAGAGGTGTTTTTCAGTTATATGCTAAATAATGTTCACAACACTGCCATATGACTGGCTATAGATTATGGAGAGAAGGAGGAGTGGGGCATCAGAAAGGTAGGGTCAAATACTGTGAGCAGTGAGCAGTGATTAAGTTAGGGCTTCTGATAACTAGTAATAGTGCCCATATATATTGTCTTTCCATTCTTGTAAGTTCTGCAAACACTCACCTTCTACATGAAATACAAAATAACGTATTTACCCGGTTCGGTCTGAGGCTCATCTGGGCTGGGTAGGATTACAGTTAGGGAAGGCAGAGGTGATGTTTCTACGGTAATTGAAGGAAAGTACCCGGGGTTACTATAGCACTTCACACAGCTTGAGTACAGATGACAGAACAGATGGTAACAAGTAGATTTTAAAGAAAAAAAGAAAGCACATTGCAAGTCTACAGCAAAATAGCACTCCTATTTCTTCATAATGCATTTAGTTTAAAAGATGCTTAGAGATGCCAGGTTACAAAATACTTTCAAGGTAAGCAATAGCCTTACTTTTTAAATCCTCACTCAACACTAGTACATCCCCAACAGTTCTAGAAAGATAGGTTCAGGAGGAGCCATAAGGAGAAAAATAAATAAAAAATGTTAAGGCATAAGCCATTCAGCAGCATTGAATTTTGTTTAACTAATGAAGAAAAAAATCAAACATGTAAACGAATGTGATGAAATGAGTGTTAATGGAAAGTATGTTGCTAGGGCAGAAGGTATAAATGGATCATCATACAAAAAATATTATCTGAAGTATTCAACGTAATACCAAGCTGGCAGAATGTTTAACATTAGGAAAAAAGACACTTTAGATTTGACAGTTTCCGTGACTGAAGTAGAGAGACCAAGGTCTAGATACAAAGCTGAATGGGAGAAGACACTTTTTGCACAATGGTTATGAATAGAAGCACCTAGAAAGAAAATTAACTGCCATGACAAAGAATGATGTTGCAACATGAATTCACAATGAGGGAGAACCTGGGTTCTCAGGTGATGGCGACAATGAGGGCAAAAACTGCCGGGGTGTGTCATTACCTAGCGTGGTCTCAGGTGGTTCAGACACATTTGTAATAGATTCCACAACTGTATCAAAACAAAGGAGAACAATTTTAAAAAGCTTAAGATGTTAGGCCACAGTCAAGTATCTCTTTCTTGAATATCAACACACCTCATTCTCTTGAGAATCTGCATCACATTTTTACAGATAGAACAATGGATTAGGATAAGAAAAAAGAATCAAGAGGGAAATCCTATTCTATAACCCTAATCCTCCAACTAATATTTATGTTTTAACTGTCATTAACTGTCAAATTTATTATGCCTCAATATTTAGATACCACAGAGAAACTGAAATTTCTGTATTCAGAGTCAATTATCATTTTAATTTTAAGAATTCAAGAATTTTAGAAGCTATAGCTCTTCAAAGCAATTCCACTGTAGATCAAGTACCCCAGCTTGAACTTTCAAATTCCATGAAATGTAATAGGTACTAATTAAAAATTTTTTGAATAAAAGAATAGAAGCATGAAAACCTTTACCACCTTCAGTCTTTGGCTCCTCTGGCCTGAGTGGTGCTTTGGCAGTGGAATATACATAATCTATTTCAGTTGGTGCTAGGGAAGAAACAGGGAATGGCGGGTTAGTGGTGGATAGCCCATAGCACCCACTTTAATGGAACACTGTTTAATTTTAAAACAGAGGTTAATTAAGTAGATAGATTTGTGAGAATAAATAACATTTAGGTAGATTATGAAGATGACTACAATGAAGGCAGGAAATGAAGGCAGTGTGCAACGTGGAACACATACACACACACACGATAACTGGCAGGGTCTATAGCGATTTCTACCTGGAGCAAAGCAGATAATATCACTTCCTTATTTTTGTTTAAGGATTCTAGTGAGAAAAAGACATAGAGTGAGTCCTTTGAAAGCATAGGGATGAATCCTAAAAACAATATGAAAAAGAAAAATAGGATGTGCATATTTGTATTAAAAGTGATCAGAATATTAAAAAATGATATTGTGCATTCACAGTGAGAGGAAACTAAGCAAGGAAATTGTGAAACTTGCATAGCAACACAGCAGATACTAGCAAAATGGGCTGCATATAACATTTGACTGTCAAGATTCACTGGATGAGCACAGGCAATACGTGAGGAGCCATGAAATGTCACAAAGCATGAGGACATCCCAAAATGACTTCCACAATGAGATGGAAAAGCACATATACCTGACTTCCCATTGGGGAACATTATTACCTATAGCTTCCTTTGATGACTCAGTGCTAAATGTAACCGATTCCAGGACTTCAGAAACTAGCAAAAAACACAAAATGGTAAAAATTGATCAAGGATGGGTTGTCGTGAGCATTGAATGAATTCATACAAACTAAGTATTTAGACAAGTGCCTTGTACCTGTAAGTGCTCAATGTCAGCTGTTACCATAATAACAATAGTACTATTAACCCTAAAGGAAACTCTAATAACTGAATTCAGAATTTTATAAGTATTATAAGTTATCATTAACAACCATAGAACCTTGTTCCATCAACATAAGCATCAAAACGCCATTTAGCTAATTAAGAGATACACAAAAGGAATGAAAAGAAATTACAATCCTATGTTAAAAATAAGATCTGGTGTTTCAAAATAAATGTCAGAGATTTGCAATAGCATTGAAAAGCATGATCTTTAAAATTTGTTTTTAATTTTGAAGGGCAATAATGTTTAGGCTCATATTGTGTAAGTGAAATTTTGTTATCTTTACTGAAGTGAGAACTTTCTCTTTCCTTAATGGTCACAATTGAATGAGCATTCTTTTCACATAGCACAACAGAAGTTTAGCTTATTACTAAAGAGAACCACAAGTCTGTAACCTAGTGAAAAATAAAGGTAAAGAATAAAATCAGTTCTTCTAAGTGGTTCTGTTGACTACTTAATCAGATATGTGATTATTCTCTAATATTATACAGAGCAAACCCAAATGAAGATAAGTATTTCTATACAGTTGAATAACATAATTAATATGAAATAATGTATTACTAATTTACACCAGTATGCAATCATGGAAGGAACATGTACAATATACAGAGTTGTTAAATGTGTATTCTATTTTATTTTTTAATATTTGGAAATACAACACTTGGGGTATGTCCCCTGAAGCTCATGGTGTACCCAGACAGATTAAATAATCTATTTACCAGGTTGACTTTGTGTCATTTCTAGGCTTGGTGATGTCACTGGTTTCAAAATAAGAGTATGCAGTTCAGTGGGAGCTGAAAGAAGAGGGTCTAAGTTGTCAAACTAATTATGGATAATGTATTTCACAGGTAGCAACACATAGACCTTCAGAATCACAGGGTTATGGAGAGGCAATACAGAGTATGCATTATTTAAAGCAGAGATTGGCAAATTATGGCCCCCCCAAATCCAGCCCTCTTCCCAACCTGTGAGCTAAGAGTGATTTTTACATTTTTAAATGATTGAAAAAAAATTAAAGGAAGAGTAATAATCTATGACATGTAAAAATGGTATGAAATTCAAATAAAGTTTTATTGGAACACAGCCACACCTACAAACTAAGATGATTCAAGGAGTATTTACATATTACTTACATCTTCGCTTTGGTTACCTACAAGCTACAACAGCATAATTGAGTAGCTGTGACAGACTGAATGATCTGCAAAGTCTAAAATATTCACTATTTAACTCTTCACATAAAAAAATTTGCTGATTTGCTGATCCCTGATTTTAACTATCCTTCTAGAAAAAGGAAGAGCCTATTTGAAAAACTGAGGTTCTCAATGACTATTGTATCTGAATCTATATTCCCACAAGGGCTTTCTAAGTATTTCCTACAGCTGGTTTCATGACAGTATCATTAACAAAATGTTCAGTATCATCTAGGAGTGTTCTATTCTATGTTCCAGTTTGACCACCCCCTTGGGTACCCTCAATAGGTGTCAAAACTTTTTTGCTGTTCCACCATTCCAACCACTAATTCAAAATCCTACTTAATTTCAAAGCTCAACTATTCTCTATCAGCCCACATAGATCCTTGACTCCTTTAAATATTTTCTTTCTAATTTTTTTTTACCAAACAAGGTGCTTTTGTATAAGCAAATTATCTTCTATCTAAGAAAAACTCAAGAACAGGTTTTCTTCACAATTATATTGTACTTTATTCAAGAGGTAAAACATGTCCTTACTTTTGATCTCTTCCTCTGCTCTACACCCTACCCTATTCAACTGCTAATGTGGTGCTGGGACCACAGAGGGCAAGGAAATGGTTGTTTACCAAAGACAAAGAAGCAATCCTATTTTAAAAAGAGATGAATGGAATAGAATGCTAAGAGAATTGAATAAGATGCATCTTTTGTCAGAGAGAATCCTTATGCATTTGGCTACCATATAAATCTCCAACCATGAACCTTCTTGTCCACGTGAAATTGTAGAGATTCTACCTTCTCTCTTAGAGGGCACAGAGGTGGGAAATGCACGTTAGCAAGCCACATCACTGTCACTCTTGGGGCCCATCTGCAACGGGCTGGAAGGATTCCTTAAACAGAAAACCATAGATTTTCTTGATTTTTAAACTGTGAAGCTTTGGGAAATTTCGTGTTTGGAAGAAAGATATTTTCCCCTATGATTTGAAACTAAAGGAAGAAAATCTTGAGTTGCTATTGTATTTGTAGGTCTAGAAACCATCAACAGCACTGTACCTGTACCAATGTTTTGTAAAATATTAGATTTTCTTGAGTTTATTGCCTGAGTTTGAAAAATTTTACTTTACCAATCTAATTTGTTCCTTATCACTGAGGGTCTTTTAGAGACCAAAATAATAACAAAATTTGTTAATTTAAAGATATAGGTATTAATGTGTATAATTAGATACTCAGAGAGGTTCCTTAGTAAAGATTAAGAACCAATGTTAAACTGTGGTGGAGAATAAGGAATAGTCAAGTTCATCAATGATGGGGGAGCCTGTAACTTAGATTCACTAGAATTGACAATTCCAGGAAGCAACTTGTTTTTGCGAATTTAATAAAACAGGGAAACCTCATTCCTTAAAATAGGAAGAGATTAATGAGGATATCACAGAAATCTTACAGAAAATAAGTTGCTCGGAGAAATTTCATGGTACTTAATTATTATCATTTTATAGATCTAAATACCAAATAGAAGGCAAACAATTTGGACTTCAGACTCTTCACTGAATCATATAATGAAATGTTAAAGGGGTTTTCATGGAAGATAGATTTCCTCAGCTGGATCCAGGAACAACTGTTAAAAGCAATAGGTAGCACTTTAATTAAGAATCCTGGGCTTCCCTGGTGGCGCAGTGGTTGCGCGTCCGCCTGCCGATGCAGGGGAACCGGGTTCGCGCCCCGGTTTGGGAGGATCCCACATGCCGCGGAGCGGCTGGGCCCGTGAGCCATGGCCGCTGAGCCTGTGCGTCCGGAGCCTGTGCTCCGCAACGGGAGAGGCCACAACAGTGTGAGGCCCGCGTACCACAAAAAAAAAAAAAAAAAAAAAAAAGAATCCTGACTACGTAAAAGATGAAGCATGAAATAGAATACAACAGCACTCGAAGGAAGCGGGAGAAACTCTGGCCATGACAGTGATGGAGTGGGTTTTTAATGAGTGTAAAAGCATTTAATGAGGTCACAAAAATCATTACCTAATGTTGTTTCTGGAGCTTCAGAACTATGAATAACAGGTTCAAAGCTAGTAGCAGGAACTAACCAAAAGTAACAACATGAACACAAGAAAGTTTAAACACACATAGTAAGTCTTAATTTTTCTTTCAAAACATTAGTTTCAAATGACAATTTTTTTAAACTTTTGCATTCATAAAAAGCAAACAGTCTCTGTAGCTAGGAATAATTCATTGCAGAAGGCAGGCACAACCTTTGAACTCTGCTATGAATCTTAGTATGGTCAACATGAGCCTTTCCTAGGTGTTTGATTTTCTGATTCTCCTATGGAAGCTAGCTTTGGAAAATCTGTTTAGGCAATATACACAAAAAAATATGTGAAAGTAACTTGTTACATTTCTTGGAAGCTGAAAAAAAATACCTATGTTTATGTCCTCACAGCTATAATAAATTGATAATGTGTTTAAATGTAGATATAGCAATAAATAACCATGAATGACTATGCCAATCTTGCTATAAATAAGAGAGACCAAGAACTTCATCCAAGAAGCAGCTGTTAACCACACCTCAATGCCTTGACTCTTAGGGAACATGAAGGCTGTTACTTCCCATTGGAGGCACTGCTTTGGGACTCCACTGGGACAGCCTGCTAGGGCTTACCCCTCAAACCATGAAATAACACATTTACCCAGCTTGGTCTGAGGTGCTTCAGGGCTTGATGTGGTTTTAGGTCTGGGATGTGGACGACGAACTCGTGATGTTTTAGGAGCTGAAGGAAGAAACGTTGGATTACTCTAGTGAAGGTAGTTTTGGAAATAAGGTTCTAGATTTTCTAAATATGTTATATTTCCTTGAAATTTAAGACATATATTTTAAAGATGCAAATATGTTTGCCTATTTTGTTAATTCTTTTATCACTGAAAATTCTTCAGAGGTAAAGCTCACACATAAAATTAAGTCAAGAAATGAAGAGTCTTGTAAATGTCTAAAAAAGGTAAGGACTATCATCAAACCGTAGTAAGTTCACACTAAGAAATTAAATATGCCCCCCTATCCATGGAACCATACAAATTGTTATGATTTAATTGGTCTAGAGAAGACATAGACGTTCCCGACTGTGTCTGAAACTAAGCTTTAAATGTGAGCACTGTTTAGATAAAAGTACATGACACAAATTCAATTAAGATTACATGGTAGACAGACATTTTGATCTAAGTCCATGCATAGCTTTTAAAAACAACAGATAACTTCTTTTTAGAGTCTTCAATACTCTTGTTAAGAAGAAAAATAAAGTTGAAGAACAGCAGAGGATGACAAGATAGTCTTATGAAGCTGGTGATAATGTTATTACAATGATGATGATGATAGAATGGATTGACAATGAGCAGGAAAAAATTGTTGAGGAACACAGAATATCATTACCTAACGTTGTTTCTGGAGCCTTGGTTCTAAGAGTGACAGGTTCAAGGACTGTAGGAAGAACTGGCCAAAAAGAATAAAATAAGCCAAAGAGATTTAAAAAATTCACTTGAAGACTAATTTCAGAAGCCAATTGTTAATCTTCAGGACTGAGAGAAAAGAGACACACACTTGTTCTTCGCAAATTTGACCAAATTGTGGTGAATATCAATTAATCTCATAAAATAGGTACACTATTGCACTTTGCTCAATATCACTGTGGTCAAAAAGAAATTCTACATGTTTGATTATCTGATTCTGGTATGAAAGACTCTGCTGGACAAGCTTTTTACACATTTATATAATATATAATTTTCTAACTACTGGAAAAAGTATTCATCAGTCTATTTGTACTTCTATACAAGTTGACATAAATGTCTACTATTTCAATAATCATGGGTACAATAACGAGTTCATATGTTTGAAAGTATAAGGATCAATGTAACACATGGAGTGTGTTCATCGAAATTTCAAAGTGGTCCTTGATTCAATAAAAGT
Organism: Physeter macrocephalus; assembly: GCF_002837175.3. Classification (NCBI taxonomy): domain Eukaryota; kingdom Metazoa; phylum Chordata; class Mammalia; order Artiodactyla; family Physeteridae; genus Physeter; species Physeter macrocephalus. Next base: position 112,375,719 of record NC_041214.2, on the reverse strand, counting down.
TAAGAAACTCTGTCAAACCCTGTTAAAGAAGGAGAAAGAGTCAGCCTACTCTATCACAAAAGCCCATCATTTAAACTTTCAAGACTCAGGCACATTCAAAAGTTTGACCACTAACTAAAAACATCATTCCTTGAAACAAGAGATCTACCAATATAATCATATAGACACTAATTCAATAAAAAGTAACACAATCAAAAAAACACGGTATGTCCACAATTGATGAGGAAAAAGCGAGTGATGAAAATAAGGGATAGATGGAAATTCATGTTTGAAAGGAAGCTTAAAATAGCCAATGCTGTTTAAGCAAATGCACGTGATCACATGACACAGCATTGAGTGGTTACATGGCAGTTTGACATCCTGAAATTAGTATACACACAGTTCTCTTAAATTCAACAGATAACTTGACATAGAACGTAGCAAAATTGCAAGGTAAAGACTGTAATGGAATGACAACAGAGGGTATAGAAATGGTTTTAAGATGCAGGAGAACCTGTGGCTACAATGGTATGACAATGAGCAGGAAAAACACTATTTGAAGGACACGCATTCTCATTACCCACGATTTCTGGAGCTTCAGTTCTAAAAGTACCAGGTTCAAGATCTGCAGTGGGAACTAGTCAAAAGCAAGGAAATAAACACATGTGAAAAGTCAGCAAATGAAATCTTACCGGTACAATAGTGCTTCAATAGGTATATAACAATTTGAAATTATTTTTCTGAAATTACATACTTGATATTTAAAGATTTGGTCACTTAAAGCCAGGTAAACTTTCTTTATGAGATAGTCACAGCCTACACAAACTGATAAATGTCTCAATAAAGTCAACATGATATTCTCCTAGGTGTCTAAGTACTTAATTCCAATCATTGTAGAAGACTGACCTAGGAAACTTTAAACAGTTTACCAAATATATACTTATGTAACTGTTATGGCAGTTGTTGGCTTTTCTGTGGAAGCTTTAAGAAAACAGCATGTCCAAGTGTTCATCACAAGAAAAATACCTTTTTTTTCTATTTCTTTAATTTTGTAGCTATATGAGATGATGGATTAAACTAAGTTATTGTGGTCATCATTTCACGATGTACATAAGTCAAATCATTATTCTGTACACCTTAAACTTATACAGTGCTGTATGCCAATTATATCTCAATAAAACTGGAAGAAAAGAAAGAAAATAGCATGTCTAAATAAGCATGGATACAATAAATAGCTTTTGGGTTTGAAAGGAGGCATAGAAAAGAATTAAGCAAAGTGAATCATGTAGGTCTTGTTGAGAGCTCATATTTAGAAATAGGCTGAGACGTTGTTTGAGGCAAAGGCACTCAACAAATCAGGATAAAGAACATATAGTGTGTGGTGCCCAGAAGAGCAGCTCTCTGCTCTAATCACAAAAATTCCGTACCCTAGATAAGAGGGACAGACAGTTGCAGGAGAGATCACTGATGCTTCTAGGGTCAGACTCAAACTTCTGAGTCATACCTTCAAGGATTTTCTTCAACTGCTCCTATGGACCCATCCAAACTCAGTACTATTCATCACCTCTTGGAAGCAGAACCTCCCTTATTCCAGAAGTCTGTGCTCTCTGGTTGGTCTCTACACCTTACTTTCGGTCTGTTTATCTCCATGATTTTAAGACCCAACCTCTTTCCAACTCCTTATTCCTGTCCTTCACAGACTTTTCTCTCTTTCAGCTCAGAGATGTTTATAACCCCTGCAAAAAACAGCTCAGTTTGCAAAGACACACTGCCTTAGTTCAATCTTTTAATGTTTCACGTTGAGGCAGGTTCTGAATTTGACTCTACTACAGACTGCGAAGTAAAAACAAGCCGCCAGCTTCTGCGATATCCTCACAGATCTTGATGGGCTGTGGGGAGATGGAAGGCACTTCGTGTTTGTTTCTTGAAATAAAAATGCTTGGTTCTATTTAAGACATTTTTTTCTTTAAGAGAAGAATGGAATGGAATAAGAAAAAGTGAATAAAATACATAGTAAAAGAGTAGATCCTTGTGTAGAAAGCACAGGGAATTCAGATGCCACGCGCATCTCCCCCATCATGTTTTCCTTTGCTAACTCAACAGGGGGAAGCAGCAGCAGGTCATTTTGTGCCTTTACCCACATGGGGCTCACAGGGGCCATTACTCCCACTACTAGCATCAACCCCAGACTCCCAAGAGCTGCAAGGACTCAGTCCTTTAACGAGAGACCCACATTTACCCGGTTTGGTTTGAGGTGCCTCAGGAGTTGGTGTGGTTTTAGGTTTGGGACGTGGACGACGGGTCCGTTTTGATGTTTTAGGAGCTGAAGAAAGAAAACCTTCAGTTACTATAGAGTCTGTAGTTCAGAAGCTATGGGTAGTATGACACATGGCTCTAGGTTTCCTAAAACTTATTAGATTTACTCATATTTTAGGAAATGTGTCTTTGTAACTTTTTAATTGGAAACTTTAACCCTTATTTTTTTTTTTTTTTTTTTTTTTTTTTTTTTTTGGCGGTATGCGGGCCTC
>NC_041214.2:112352293-112373146 GCF_002837175.3 Physeter macrocephalus | reverse complement strand
AGCCGCTCCGCGGCATGTGGGATCTTCCCGGACCGGGGCATGAACCCGTGTTCCCTGCATCGGCAGGCGGACTCTCAACCACTGCGCCACCAGGGAAGCCCTTCACCCTTATTATAATAGTATGGTTTTTTTTTTTTTTTTTTACAAGTGAAAGTTCATTGGCAATGAGTCAATTATAAAAGTGAAGAATCATTCATAGAACTCTTGTTTGAATAAAAAGGATAAGAATCACTGCTAAAATATTATGGTAGTGGTGATAGCCAGGTACAAATTCTTTGACAGTTTACTAAAATAAGACCATGTCATTAAAATGTCAGTTAAAGAACAAATATCACAGACAGTTAAAAAAACAGTAGACCTTTAGATCCACAAAGAACCCTCCCTGACACCGTAATAGTCCTTAGAGTCAAGAGAATTGCTTTTTAAATCCAGCTTTTACAAAACATTGGTTAAAAAACATACGAGATGACAAAAACAATTTCAGATGGTTACATGTATGACAGTTGACCTGAGTTAGGTTCATGCATGGCTCTCTTAAAAACAAGGGATTACTTGTTTTAAGAGTCAGACTTCAATTCTTTTAGGATGAAGAATATCATGGAGTGACAATGGCGGATGATGATGTAGCTTTATGAAGCAAAAGAACCTGTAGCTTCGATGTTGATGGAATGAGTTTGACAATGAGAAGAAAAAGCACTTACTGAGGATCACAATGTGTTATTACCTTGTGTTGTCACCCAAGCCTCAGTTCTGAGTGTAACAGGTTCAAAGTCTGCAGTAGGAACTGACCAAAAGTATTAAAAATAAACCAAGTGATTGTTTTAAATAAACTCAAAACATTTACTTCAAAAAGAATCTTACTAGTATAATACAGGTTCTAGAACTACATAGCAACTTTTAAAAACTCTTAAATTAGAGGAGTAAAAGTTGATTTCCTAAAAATTGGCCATACCTCAGTCAGGTACCTATTTCCTTATTCCTCCTTCTTTGATGATCTGATTCTAACTAATCAGCCAAAGTGGGATGTGTGGGTATTGCTAAGAACTTATCTTTGGAAAGAGGCTGAGGCCTCAGCGTGATGAATCAAATTGGGTATCCCTCCAGGCTAAGCAAAGAAAGAGCATGCCTTCATGAGCAAAGAACAGCTTGCTGATATATACTTGATCAAATCTCAACTGCTTCGTCAGGTGCCTAAAGATCTCCACCATGGGAGTCCATGGACCAGTCAAGATCTAGAAAAGCTTTGACTACCACCTTGAAGTCAGACATCCTTTATACTAGTATTACAGTTAGACTTTCTCCTTTGGTTGGTCTCTACTTATATCCATTCTTTCGGATTTTATTCCTTTCCATCTTTCTACTCATCTATGTACTATGATGATTTCAAGGCTCCACTCTTTTTAAATTTATCTTTCCCTGCTCCAAATATTTATGTCCCTAGCACATCTTGTTGGTAGCACCCAAATATCAATCTTGTATTTGCACAGATGCTGCCTAATGCCATCTTCTATTTTATTTACAAAGGACAGGCTTTTGTTCTTAACTGTCTTGCAGGTTTGAGGACTAAAACATGTCTCCCACATCTGATACATTAGCATCTTTAGAGGTATACAACTTGGAGGATACTGAAGGCACTTAGTGCTTGTTAATTTGAACTGAATATGCCTAATTTTTCACAAGAAGCTTTATTTTCAAGAGATAAATGGAAGTTAATAAAATGCACAGTGACAAAGATTTTACAGAGGAAGCAAGAGGCATTCAGCTGCCCCACAGATCTCCCCCTACTGTGCTCTTCTTGCCAGCTCCACAGTGGGAACTGCAACTTAATACAAGTTGTATCTTTACAACTCTCATGGGGCGTACTGCTTACTCCCCAAAACTGGGATTACTCAACACCCTGCTGGGTTAGGCTGTTGGGACTCTAAACCAGGAACACAAGTTTACCTGGTTTGGACTCAGGTACTTCAGGACTTGGTGTGGTTTTTGGTCTGGGACGTGGATGAATTGTCTGTTGTGATGTTTTGGAAGCTGAAGGAAGAAATTCTTGGGTTATTACATAACTACATCACCCATGGTTCTGGAAGCTATGGGAGGCAAAAAACATGACTCTGATCTTTTACACCTTGTTAGATGTTTGCCTGTTTAGTTTGAGATTTTTGTCACATACATAACTCCTTTTATATCTTCTTTTATCATAAAAGATTCTTTGAAGACAAAAATCACTTTTTAATATAAGAAATAAAGATTAGTAACTATAATCAAAATCTCATAGAGCAGCTTGACTGGGCAACAAAAAGGTTAAGAACTGTTGCTAAATTTTAATGGAAAATGAAGAACAGTCATACTCAATCTGAGGTTTATAATTTAATCTTCCAATCTTTGGTACATGTTCTATTAAAATAAAAATGTATTATTACCTAAATAGAAACAAAACAACAAAATACTATGCAAACAGAAAAAAGGTAGAAATGTAGATGTGCAATGAATGGATCCTCCTGGCCCTATGAGAGCTGTTGATGACTTTATCTGTCTAGATAAGAGGGAGATCTGGATGTGTTTGAAAACCAGTTTTACCGCAAGCACCGCTGGAATAAAACACACAATGACACAATTTCAAACAGGTTACGTGGCAAATAAATATACTAAAGTAGGGTCACACATGACTAGTTCTATTAAAAACAACAGGTAATTTAAAGGTTTTCATAATTTTAAGAAGAATGTAATTGAATGGCCACAAAGAATAAAACTGTTGTCACATGGAGCAAGATGAAACTCTGGGTCTGACAACAAGCAGGATAGGTCTTGTTGAAAACACAGTTTATCATTACCTAATGTTGTTCTGGGGGCCTCTGGTCTAAGAGTGACAGGTTCAGGGACTGTAGCAGGAACTGATCAAAAAACAATACAGTAAACCAAAGAGATTTAAAAATACATGAAAAGTTAGAACATTCACACCCCAACAAAACTTGCTTATGTATCATTCCTTCTACAGAAACAAAGAAAAAAAAATAACAGAGAAAGAGTAGAGGATTGTTCTTTGAACATTTGGCCAAACTATAGTCATGGTCAGTCTTAGGCTTATCCTTGGAAATATCTTGAGTCAACATGAAATTCTCCTAGGTTTTAACTAATGGATTCTAATTGATATGGAAAACTCTGCACTGGAAAATATTTTTAGGCATTTACCTAATAAACACTGAAAAAAGAAACTGTCTTTAAAAAAATCTGATCAACCTGTACTTCTATGGAGGCTGAAAATGAGCCCTTACCGTGTTTAAGTAAACATGGATACAATAGACAGTTTATAAGTTTGAAACAGATATAAAAGTTAATCATTGAAGTGGATGGTGTTGGTCTTGCCAAAAGCTTGTCTATGGCAAGAGTCTGAGACCTCTGTCCAAACCACGACATATAAAAGAGCAGGATAAAGATGGTTACTCAGTCTGAAATACTCAGTAGAGCATCTCTCTGGCCTAAGCCCAGAAAAAGTGGAACTCAAAGACTGTTGATGTCTCTCTATCAAATCTAAGCTCTTGAACCAGGTCCTCAAAATCCTCTTTCAATTGACTGGATGGATCCACCCAAATGTAGCATCATCAACAGCCAGGTTTTGACCATGAGAAGTAGGAGAGTCTGTTCTAGGTACCCCCAACCACCACACTTCTGGTTCTTCTGCCTTGGTTCACATTTCCCTCCATGCATTCAAATCCTGTAGTGGGCCTAAAGCCCAAGGTCCAAGGTCCAAGTCCAGTCCACCTTGATCTTTTCCCTTGTACCATGCAAACATATTCTCAACTTTACAGTTTTAGAAATGAAATGTCTCCCACAGCTGGCATATCACCCACAGTTGCCAATATTGGTCCAGGAATTTGCAAGGTACTTACAATTTGTTTATGTACTTCAACGTAATATATTGGCTTTGCTAAAGAAGTAAAACTGGAATTTTATAGTAAAAAATATACTAAATGTATGTCAAGACTCACACATAAAAAGAATATGGTATTCTGGCACCAACTGTGTCTCACCCAGTCATGTTCTCCTCAACACCTAGTAGAGGAGACATTACAGATGATGCCTCATGACTTCATGCTTAGAGAGAATATGAGCTTGGCACTGCTTTGCGTCCTCACTGGGACAGTTTACTAGGGCTCACCCTTAAACCAACGAATCACACATTTACCCGGTTTGGTCTGAGGTACTTGAGGGCTTGGTGTGGTTTTAGGTCTGGGACGTGGACGACGAGGTCTTTGTGATGCTTTGGTAGCTAAAGAAAGAAAAGCCTTATGTTATTCTACATCGTATGGCTCTGGGTACTGAGGAGAGGTTTTTCCAAAACCTGTTAGAGTTTTTAAAGTTCCATGAATTGGTAGTTTAAAATTTTTACTCCTTTTATGCCAGTGCATCTTTATTTTTAAGGTTGAGGGTACTTTGGAGGCAAACTCATGTTTATAGTCAAATTACTCATTCAAGGCATGAAAATTAGCACTGGTAATCAGATACTCATAGAACTTCCTCACTGGGGGAAAAATGAGAAGGAGGACCAATTCTGGACCCTAACTTCAGATTTGGATAATTGCCTATTTGTCAAATTAGTAATAAAACACATCATTACTTAAAACACCAACAAAGAAACAAACATACCATGCAAATAGTTTTTAAAAAATCTAGAAACTTAGATGGCAAAGGAGCTTAAGAGTAGCTGTTATTGCTGATCAGCCTAGAGAGGAAATAGATCCCAATTTGTTTTAAACTCAGCTTTAACACAGAACACTGTTCAACGAAGCACAAGGCGATGTGATGATTTCAAATGCCCCACATGGCAGGTAAATGTTTTGAACTAAGCTCATGCCTGCTCTCCTAAAAACAACAGGAACCTTGTTTTTAAGAGGCTTCAGGGCTCTTCAAGTGAAGACAGTGACTGAATGGCGGTGGAGGATGATAGTAGTCATCTCGTGAAAGAGGAAAAGCCACGTGATGGGGATGGAGACTGAACAGACTGTACAAGGAGCAGCAAAATATCTAGGCAAGTGGCACAGGGTCATTACCTAATGTGGTCCCAGAGGTCTCAGTTGTAAAAGTAACAGGCTCAAGGTCTGTAACAGGAACTGAAGTAATAAACAAAAGAGGTTTTTAAAAAAATGTGTATGAAGAGCTACAACATTCATGTCAAAATGAATCTTGCCAGTGTAACATTGCCTCTAGAATATTTTTTTAAAATTTCTGAATGAAGGTTGTTATGGACTGAATTGCATCTCCTCAGAATTCATTTGTTGAAGTCCTAACTCCCAATGTGACTGTGTTTGGAGTTAGGGTCTTTAAAGATGAACTTAAGGTTAAATGAGGTCATAAGGGTGGGGCTGTAAGCCAATAGGACTACTGTCCTTATAAAGGAGAGGGAGAGACACAAGATGCTCACACATAGAGAGAAGGCCCTGGGAGGGCACAGTAAGATGGTAGCCATCTGCAAGCCAAGGAGAGGGACCTCAAGACATATTAAACCTGCTGATACCTTGATCTTAGACTTCCAGCCTCCATAGCTGTGAGAAATAGATTTCTGTTGTTTAAGCCACCCAGTCTGTGGTATTTTGTTACAGCAGCCCTAGCAGACTAATAGAAAGGGAAATCAATTGTTGTGCTCAGACTTGGCCAAACTGTAGTTAGGGACTTCTTCCTCTCATGAGATAGTCATTACCTTTGGTCTCTGTTTAGCACCACAAAAGGGAAACTGTTCCTGTAGTTAGTGCTTGAATATCTGAGTCTGCTATGGTAGACTTTAGGATATTGTTAGGCTTTTACTTAAATATATTTCTAACAACCCTCAAGAAGCACGTGAAAAACTAACCTGTACTTTTGTGGACGCTGAATAAAGAAAATATCTACTATGTTTATCAAATTATGGTTGCAGAAAAAGTTCCTAAATAACCAAGCAGCCATTCCACAAATAGCCAAAAATTGTTCTGATAATTTTGCTGAGAACTCAGCTTTGGAAAGATCTTGTGACTTCTGTCCAAACAAGAAGACTAGGTAAGAGGCACCTTCTTAGTCTATGGCATCCCGTAAAGCACCTGTCCACTCTCAGTACAGGGAAAACTATCCAAGTATGGGAAGAAGAGACTTCTGATGCTCATTAAGAACAATACTAGTCTTATTCAACTAGTGTCATTCAAATGCATCATCACCAACAAAAATGTTTTGCCTGGCTCTTAGAAGAAGCAGGGACTCTGCCCCCTCTGGTTGCCTCTATATATATCCTATGTTTTCATCTTGTTCACTCTCACCTATCCACTTGTGCAAATTCTGATGCGACGTCAAGGCCCAAACTCCTCCTCTGCTCTACTGAAGCCCACGTTGATTTTTCACTTCTTTAAGACTTGCTATAGATGTATGAGATGAGAGAATTTGGGGTCCCTCCATCACCAGTTAGGGAAGAATTATAGATCAAAAGCACCCATTTTGGATTATATGTGAGTTAAAAAATAAAATATATATAGTTCCATTTAAAAAAAAGAGCCACTATAATCAGTCTACACTTAATGTTTGTGTACCTAAGAAAAATCTTGAATTTGTAAAAACACCCTGCCCTGTTTTCATCCTCTAGGATTTTCACACAAGAAAACTGTGTGTGCTCAACTAACCTGCAGACTGAGAAGTATAACATGTCTCTTACTATCCAGAATTGGAGAGAAGGTTATGTCTCTTCCAAACATGAACTCCTTGCCAGTTCTGTAGGGGCAAGGACTCTTCATGGTTCCCTCACTAGGGGGTATATGGGTTTACATTTTCAACCAGTGACAGGCTGCCAGGCTCCTTAAGCCAAGGGCCCTGCTTCTGTCTGGTGTAATCTCGGCTGCATCTGAACTTGGAGTGGTTTTAAGTTTGTGTTGTGAATGACATGTCCGCTGGGATGTTTTTGGAAGTAGAAAAAGATAAATTTCTGTTACTTTAAAGCTTCTGCAACTTATAGGTTTTTGAAAAAATTCTTCTTTAAATTTTCCAAAGCTTGATAGATTTTCTTCAGTTTCAGGAAATGTTTCTTTCTAGTGTGCAAAGTTTGGCCCTACTATGCTACTGTATCTTCCTTTGTTATTGAAGATACTTTGGGGACAAAGTTGACACATAAAATGAAGTTATTAATTCAGAGAGTCAAGATTGGTATTTTTTAACACATTCTCCTTGAGTCCCCTGACTACATTAAAAAGGTTAAGAATCATTTCTAAACTATGGTAGAGAGTAAGGGGGCGTCAGATTCACCTTAAGGATGGGGCTTACTATTTAAACTTATTAGCCTTGATCACATTATCTGTTAGACAATTCACTAAAAACATATTACCCAAATGTTAACAAAACAACAAAAAAAACAGGCAGATATAAAAAGGAAGGTGTATAAAGGATGTATAAAGAAACTTCCCTGTCACAGGCTGGTTAGCATAGATCAGGATCAGGCACTCTTGTAAATAGATGAAATTTACCTTAACAGAGAACTCTGGTTGAGCTAAAAACAAACTGGCTTGAAAAAAATTTTAACTAAGTTACAGGGCAGGAAGATATCCCAAACTAGATCCAGGGATGACTCTCTTTAGAACAAGAAGTAACTTGCTTTATGCACATTTAACTCACAAGATAAAGAATGTAACTAAATGGCAACAGAGGGGAATGGGCAGAAGTTTGACAATGAGCAGAAAACGTGCTTGCTGAAGGTCAGAAAGTGGAATTACCGAATGCTGTCCCTGGAGCCTCTTTGATAGGAGTAACTGCTTCAAGGACTGTGGCAGGAACTGACCCAAAATAATAATAATAAAAAATGTTAAACATTTATATGGTCTCAGGGGGATATGGTGTGTCTGCACTTGGGTACAGTTTATCACTCAGGAAGGATTGTCTTTGTACTCAGATAACTGTCCCTGAGAAGTGTCCCTGAAGTTTCTCATTCTGTGATGATCTTAGTCTAGGTAATGTGACAAAGTAGACCTTACCCATCTTGCTAAAAACTCATCTTTGGAAAGAGACAACAAGCTTTGCCCAACTGGGGTACTTCAGAGAACAAGATAAAAGGAAGCCATTCAGCCTGTGGTTCAGCTGTATCCTTCTGTCTCATGCCCGGGAAAGCCTACCATGTATGGATAGTGATGATTCTTACATGAAACCCAAACTCCTAAGTCTAAGAGTAAAAATTCCTTTTCAGTTGGTCCTTTGAGCCCATTTAGCTACAGCAGCTTCAATAAAATACACTGATCAGCACTTAGAAGCTGACAGCCTTCATTGGTCCGAGAAGCCTCTGTCTCCTCTCACTGGCCACCACACAGGTCCTGTCTTCTGAACTTTCTGAGCTTCTTCACCCCACCCTCTCGTGCCCCAGCCATCCAAATCTAGAGTGATTTCAATGCTCAAGCCCTTCCTAACTATTCTGGCCCACCCTGACTGTTTCTTTAAACCAGGGGTTGACAAACTATGGCCCATAGGCCAAACCTTGCCCATGGCTTGTTTTCATACAGCCCACTTCCATTTTTAAGTGGTTGTTAAAAAAAAAAAACATAGAGAATCCTAAGGAGGCTACCAGGAAACTACTAGAGCTAATCAATGAATTTGGCAAAGTAGCAGGATACAAAATTAATGCACAGAAATCTCTGGCATTCTTATACACTAATGATGAAAAATCTGAGAGTGAAATTAAGAAAACACTCCCATTTACCATTGCAACAAAAAGAATAAAATATCTAGGAATAAACCTACCTAAGGAGACAAAAGACTTGTATGCAGAAAACTATAAGACACTGATGAAAGAAATTAAAGATGATACAAATAGGTGGAGAAATATACCATGTTCTTGGATTGGAAGAATCAACATTGTGAAAATGACTCTACTACCCAAAGCAATCTACAGATTCAATGCAATCCCTATCAAACTACCACTAGCATTTTTTACAGAACTAGAAAAAAAAATTTCACAATTTGTATGGAAACACAAAAGACCCCGAATAGCCAAAGCAATCTTGAGAACGAAAAATGGAGCTGGAGGAATCAGGCTCCCTGACTTCAGACTATACTACAAGGCTACAGTAATCAAGACAGTATGGTACTGGCACAAAAACAGAAATATAGATCAATGGAACAGGATAGAAAGCCCAGAGATAAACCCACACACATATGGTCACCTTATCTTTGATAAAGGAGGGAAGGATATACAGTGGAGAAAAGACAGCCTCTTCAATAAGTGGTGCTGGGAAAACTGGACAGCTACATGTAAAAGTATGAAATTAGAACAATCCCTAACACCACACACAAGAATAAACTCAAAATGGGTTAAAGACCTAAATGTAAGGCCAGACACTATCAAACTCTTAGAGGAAAACATAGGCAGAACACTCTATGGCATAAATCACAGCAGGATCCTTTTGGACCCATCTCCTAGAGAAATGCAAATAAAAACAAAAAAAAACAAATGGGACCTAATGAAACTTAAAAGCTTTTGCACAGCAAAGGATACCATAAACAAGACCAAAAGACAACCCTCAGAACGAGAGAAAATATTTGCAAATGAAGCAACTGACAAAGGATTCATATCCAAAATTTAGAAGCCACACATGCAGCTCAATACCAAAAAACAGACAACCCAATCCAAAAATGGCCAGCAGAACTAAATAGACATATCTCCAAAGAAGAGACACAGATTGCCAACAAACACATGAGAGAAATGCTCAACATCATTAATCATTAGAGAAATGCCAACCCAAACTACAATGAGGTATCATCTCACACCGGTCAGAATGGCCATCATCAAAAACTCTAGAAACAATAAATGCTGTAGAGGGTGTGCAGAAAAGGGAACACTCTTGCACTGCTGCTGGGAATGTCAATTGATACAGCCACAATGGAGAACACTATGGAGTTTCCCTAAAAAACTACAAATAGAACTACCATACGAACCCGCAATCCCACTACCTGGCATATACCCTGAGAAAACCATAATTCAAAAAGAGTCATGTACCAAAATGTTCATTGCAGCTCTATTTACGATAGCCAGGACATGGAAGCATGTTAAGTGTCCATCAACAGATGAATGGATAAAGAAGATGTGGCACATATATACGATGGAATATTACTCAGCCACAAAAAGAAATGAAACGGAGTTATTTGTAATGAGGTGGATAGAACTGGAGTCTGTCATACAGAGTGAAGTAAGTCAAGAGGACCAAAAATGAGGACATGGGGAGGGGGAAGGGTAAGCTGTGACGAAGTGAGAGAGTGGCAGGGACACATATGCACTACCAAATGTAAATTAGATAGCTAGTGGGAAGCTGCCGCATAGCACAGGGAGATCACCTCTGTGCTTTGTGACCATGAGAGGGGTGGGATGGGGGGGTGGGAGGGAGGGAGACACAAGAGGGAAGAGATATGGGAACATATGTATATGTATAACTGATTCACTTTGTTGTAAAGGAGAAACTAACACACTATTGTAAAACAGTTATACTCCAATAAAGATGTTAAAAAAAAAAAAAAAGGGAAAAAAGAAAACTATACATCAGGGATTATTGAGGCCACAAAGCCCCAAATATTTACTATTTTGCCCTTTATAGAAAATATTTGCTAACTCCTACCCTAGATCTGTGCTATGACTTATACAACTTTAATAGTTACCAAGAAATAATCTATTTGCCCAAATATATGTTTGACCTATAGCTGTTTCAGTCCACTACACACATTCAATATATAAAGGATGAATAGAATTGAATGAGAAGCCAATGAAATAGACATTTAGAGAGAAGGTTCTAATTCACAAAGGGGAAGGAATTCGGCTACCCCCTAAGACCTGTCCGACTGTGTTCTGGTTGCCTGCTCTGGAGTGAAAGTGGCCGCTGGCCCTGACTTGCCCCTTCACTTTCCCTAGACCTCACAGGGATGGGCTGCAGGATTCCTCAACCAGGATCTACACATTTACCCAGTTCAGTCTGAGGTGTTTCAGGACTCCACGTGGATTTAGATTTGGGACGTGGATGACGAGTTCGTTGAGGCACTTTGGGGGCTAAAGGAAGAAAACTTCAGGTTAATAGAGTGTTTTTAGTTCCAAAGCTGTGGATAGGATTATAGTTGTTATAATTTCTTGAATTGCAGGAAATTTTTCTTTTGAGTTTGAAACATTTGTCCGTATTTGATGATTGCCTCTTTTTATCACTTATATTACCGTGAAAAACAAAAATCACACAGAAACCTGAGTTGATATATCAAGGAGATTCTCAAAAGGGGTTTCGGAATGAAAAAAATTTCCAAAAACCTACTGAATTATTGTGATGGTGGGGAAGGGTTAGGGTGACTTTACACTAATGATGGTGCTTGTAACTTCAATTTACTAGCCTTGGACATATTTCCTATTTCACTCCTTACTCAAGAAAGACTGTATCATTATCTAAAATGGCAAAATAAAAACAAAATCGTGCACGTAGTAAAAATATAGGAATTTAGAGCTGCATAAGAATTACGTCACACCATAATGGCTGTGACACTGTACTCATTTTGGATCAAGAACAGACACTCCCACCCCTAACCCCCATTGATTGTGTCTGAAACTCAGTAACACAGAATGTGATTAAAAGGTTACATAGGGATGAGAGGCCACAAATTCAAACACATTGCCTTACAGATATGTATACCAAGCTAAGTTCATACTTGATTCTTTTAATAACACATGAGTTGTTTTAATACTCTTCAATATATTAAGAAGTAATTGAATGACAGCAGAGGATGACAGAGTCTTGTGGTTATGACAGTGATGAAATGGGTCTGAAATGAACAGGAGCACATGCTTATGGACATAATGTGTCATTACCTACGATCGTCCCTGGAGCCTCGGTCCTAAGAATAACTGGTTCAGGGATTGTGGCAGGAACTGATCAAAAGTAAGAAAAGAAATCAAAGAGATTTTTGTGAGGGCATGAAATGTCAGAAAATTCATCTTAACAGTAAAAATAATGCTTCGAAGGGGAAAAGGGAAGGGCAAGGATGGATTACACAAAAGCTTTAAAACCAAGAGGCAGGAACTACAGGGGTGGGAGGTGAGAGGTAGAGGGGGTGGGGAGTAGGGGCTCACCCTAGGGTCTGCCCGCCACACATAGAACAGAGAGCCAAAACGAAGCTGAGATCATACTCGCTAAGAGACTAAGTCCTTAGTGAAGAGAGTGGCATTTAATATAATAAGGTGAGGAACAGCCTCTCAGTTTGTGGTATCATATTAAACTAAGCATCTTCAGTTCTAAGAATAGAAAAAGCATGGTCCTGTGTAGAAGTAAGGATCAGTGAAGCCCACTGGATCAAACTTAAGCTCTTGAGTAGACATCCCAGTCCCCTTTATTTCATCCTATAGAGACCCATTCAAAAGGAGTGTTACCAACAAGTCATCCTCTGTCTGGTCACCAGCTTCCTTCAGCACATTCCCTGTTTATCAGCCTTTGTTCCCTCAACCCTTCACTCATCCAAATTCTGCACTGATTTTTTTCCCCTAATAATCCTGGATCTTTTCCTGCTCCAAATATTTACTACATTTTTAGCATATATCATTTGCACTATTTCAGAAATTATTTTACATTTGAATAAACATGCTGCCCTGTTATTTTCTACCTGTTTATGCAGGAACAGCTTTTGTTTACAACTATAGTACAAAATGTTTGGGAAATAAAACATAATTCCTACTTCTGATTTGTCTCACAGTTACTAATATGGTTATGGGGATATAGAAGGGATTAATAAGAAGAATAGTGTTTACTCTTAAGAGATATATAAGGCATGTACCGATTATGTGCACAGAATTCAGGGTCCCAGCTGGGGTAGAATGCTTGGATTCCTTAAACCAGAAACTGCATATTTACCCAGTTTGGTCTGAGGTACTTCTGGATGGGGCGTGGTTTTAGGTTTGGGACGTGGACGACGGGGTCTCTTTGTTGTTGTTAGAGCTGAAGGAAGAAAAGTTAGGATTAATATAGTGCTGGTGGCTCCATTACCTCTGAATAGGATGATATAACCGGGCTCTAAGCCTTCTAAAACTTGCCAGAGTTCTTTTGAGTGGAGACACCTTTGTTACTTTGGTTTGAAATTTTCTCCTTTAATATATTAACAGTTTTTCTTTTATAATTGAGAATTCTCTAGAAATTAAAAATTATATTATAATTATGTTTAAGAAATGAAGATGAGGGACTATCATTTTCTTGAAAGTGTCCCTAATGAGAAATCACGCTAAACTGTGACAGCATGAGAGAAGTTCAAACCATCCTATACTATTCACTTATAATTTAAAACAACTAGTCTTGGGCAAATTTTCCACTTGGTAATTTACTAAAATAACGACACAAAATTAGGTGCAACATCAATAAAGTAAAAAAAAAAAAGTTATGTAGAACTTGAAATATAGAAAGTAAGATGCTTAAAGAAACTTCATGGTATCATAATTGACACTATATTGGTGTCTAAATAAAGAATATATGGAGAATCACATTTAGCCCCCAGCTCTAACAAACAGTACTATTTAAAGAGAGACTCAGATTGACATGATGCAATTACAAGCTGGGAGATGCAGCAAATAGATGTCTTGAATTAAAGTTTATACACATTAATGTTAGAAAGAAAGCCTTTTATATTTTAAGATGAACACGGCAATAGGATGACAACAAATTATGACATCATTGTCTCTACAGAACATAGATAAGTCTGACAACAAGTAAAGAAAGCACTTGCTGAAGGATGCACAGGATCATTACCTAAAGATGTCCCAGTAGTAACAGGTTCAAGGTCTGTAGCAAGAAATGTTCGAAAGCAATTAAAAAAAAGAATTGTTAAACACATAAGAAAAGTCACCAAACTCTCTTGAAAATAAACTTCACTAGGGTAGCGTGGTTCTACTGCCAGAAAGCAAAATTTTCAAAGTTCCAAGGTGAGGGTACAAAGATATACATTATGAAATGGTTATACCCTTATTATCTCCACATGGTTACCTACAAGTATTGCTTTTTATATCATCTGATAATATAATGGAAAACTCTGCTTAGAAAATCTTTACGCATCTGTCTAAAAACATTATGGTTAACAACTGTAAGAAAAGAATGTGAAAGTATAATTTATAACACAATATATTGGAAAACAAACAATTACATCTATGTCATGATAGAGGCAATTGTTGATATATTTAAGCAGATATTGGTAATGAATAACCAAAATATAGACAATGCTCTTTTTTGTTAAGAGTCCACTTCGGACAAAGACCAAGACCTCTGTCCAAACAAAGCCATATAAAAGAGCAAGATACAAAGGGTCATTCAGTCTACAAAACTTGTCAGTTCATCTCTCTGTTATCAGGACAGAAAAGGGCTGACTGGAGAGTCTGCTGCAGCCAAGTGGCTCAAATCCAATCATTGAAGTCAGGTACTCAAGGTCCTCTTCACAACCCCATCTAAGAGTAGCACTGCTGACCACAATTTCTGAGCACCAGCCAAGTAAACATTGCCCTTCTCCTTTCTCACAATCAAGTTCTACTTCCAAGTCCTATCCTTCTGCTGTCATCCACACATATGGCACCTTCCAGCTTCTGTTTATGTTATTCCTGCTCATCTCTCCAACAAATCTACAAACTATACACATTTCAAGGTCCACATGACACTTAACAGCCCATGAATCTTTCACTTCTCTAAGAATTAACTATGTGTCTAACAGTTGTAAAACTCAATAAATATGTTGCTTTTGCCCATTTTCCTTTCTAACCATATATGAACAGTTTCACACAAGAGCAGGTTCCTCCCTCAACGAGGCCAAGTCCCTTGTTGTTTCTAAACTATTCCTCACAAATGCTAATGTGGCAGTTCATCAAATATGAGACTAATTGAACTAAATAGGCTAGATACTCAACTAGATACGTTTGTGCTGAGCCAGAATCAAAGAGAAAATGTGATCGAATGGTGAGAGAAGCAAATAAAATACAAGGTACCAAGAAGATACTAAGTAGCGTGAGGAAGTCACACGTATTGACTAGAGCACTTGTAACTTGGGCATCCATCCTGAAGGATCACAGGGTTACTAGGCAGTGAGTTACACTCCCACCACAGTATCACATCCAACAAGGTTCCACAGGTACCAGGAACCACATATTTACCTAGTTTGGCCTGAGGTGTCTCTGGGCTCGGCGTGGTTTTATGTTTGGGACGTGGACGTGGACGTGGACGACGTGTTCTTGTTCTTTGTGATGTTTTTGGAGCTGAAGAAAGGAAACTGGTTAACGTTGTCCTATGACTCCAGAAAAAAAGGATGATACATGGCTCTAGGTTTTCTAAAATTTTGCTAGATTTTCTGGAGTCTTGAGAAATTGGTCTCTGGGGTTTGGAATTTTCTTTGTCATCCATATGCCAAAAAAAAAAAAAAGTTGTGGGGGGTTGTCTGCTGACAGTTCTTTTGAGAAAGAACATATAACATTATTTTAATTATCTGAAAACTTTACTGTTATTGCTGGTATCAGATGTTCAAAGAGAACCCTGATCCAAGGGACGTCAGAAGCACAGCATGTCTACATTACATTAGAGAGGGACCCAGGCTCACCTGCATTGGGGAGATTATATTTAGAAATGACTTGGTTTAGGCATACATCCCGTTAAACATTATTAGACTAAACACATCTCATTCCTTAAAATCATTGGTAGACCATAAAAATGCCTGGAATATCTTAAAACAACTTTCTTTTGATGGCCACAGAATTATACCTGATGTTTATAGGGCAGAGACTCCTAACTGCGTTTGGAATTCATCAGAATCACTGGCTCTGTAAAGCTTTAAGAAAGCTGGATAATGTGGGTGATAGATACTCTGCACTAGCTTCATAGATGCTTATATTCTAACCAAGTGACTTATTTTAAACATCTTCAATACATTCAAAACGAAAGAGTATAGTTGAGTGACAAAAAGGGATGATGAAAAAATCTTACAGAAGAGAAAACCCTTTGACCAATACAGTAATGGAATTGATGAACAGAAAATGCTCTTGCCTGAAGACATAAAAGGTCATTACCTAATGTTGTCCAAGGAGCCTCAGTTCTCAGAGTTACAGGTTCAATGTCTGTGGCAGGAACTGACCAAAAGCAATACAATAAACAATGGAGATTTAAGAAACATAGGAAAAGAAACAAAATTATCTTGATAATGAATCCTTTTAATCCTGTAATGTTTCAAAAGCATATATTAACTCTGGAAAAAGAGTATTTGTTCTGGAATAACTGGCTGTACTCTGGTACCCATTTATCTCACAAAATAGCCATATCCCTTGCACTTTGCATCCCTGTGAGGCCAATGAAAAGTAGGTTTTTTGGTGTTTAATTATATGATTGCAGCTGTATTGGAAACTTGGCTCCAAAAAAATCTCTTAGCTGCCTGATATGTACTTTAAATTACTTTGAAAAATTATTATGAAAACTTCTGTTAGTATTTGAAAGGTTTTCACCACCATTATTAATATATTTTTTTTGAGAAATGGTGGTAGTGGTGAGAATTTTTTAAAATGTTCTTAATCAGTCTCATTATTGGAGATTTGTGACAGTTATGCAAAAGATAACCTTGTGCCCTTTCTCCACAATAAAGGTGATACTCTTTGCTATAATTTGTCCTTATTTATTTATTTATTTCAGATGGATACTTGGGAGATAACTATTCAAGTGAGGAACAGAGATGATTAAGAAAAAGGTCTGAAAAGTAATAATTCAACTTTTGTCTGAATAAACAGGATTCCTCTAATTCTCTAATATTCTGAAATGATTGAGTTACACACTGGTATAAAATTAAGACTTATGACTCCTTGGTTTTAAATTAGTGTCTCTATTTTTCAAGTCCGTAAGATTAAATGTAACGTTAAAATATCTTATCACCAAAACTCTGTAAGCGTTTATATGGAGATTGCCTTTTGCTGACTGTCCAAGATAACATAGCACAGAGTTGGTTTAAGCCACATCTGAGAACATCTTCTGAACTAAAGGAAAGCGTGGCATCCGGAAGAGATGGAAAGTGAGAACCACAGGACAAAACAATATTCAAAGCTGAATGCCTTCAAACAAAAAGGGAAAATCCCTATTTTGTTTGGAATTCAACACCACAAGACAAATTTATCAACAGAAAGGTCCAGTTGCATTCGAACAATATGAAACCAAGGAAGAAAGGACTTTTGCGAGAAAGAGACAATTTGCATTTTTTCAAGCCTCAACCAGCTTTTTCACTGTTCCTCTCCCACATCATAAATTATACATACATAAAAGCAGAGATTTCAAAAATGTCCTGGTTTGAATGATGGATGGAGAGAGCACCTGTGACTCTTGTCAACATCAAGTGCTGCAAGCAATCTGACTATCTCTGAAGATGATCAAAGAACAAAAAACATTCAGGGATTGTAAGCCGAGCGGCAGCTGTAAGAATGCCTAATTATATTAAAAAGGTCCTTGTTAAAAATAATAAACAATTTTGGGGAATGAATGAAAAAGAGGATGAATGACAATTGTTTACACAAGAGATTACAGACAGTGACAGAAATGAGAGGGGCAAGTTCAGAGAAACATTGACCAAGAAGGAAGACATCCATCGTTACCTATGGTTGTGGAGGGCGCTTCAGTCTCAAATGTAACAGGCTCAAAGACTGCACCATAAAAAATAAACAGATATAAGAAACAAAAGTAAGGAAAGCTAGACTTTTAGGTGCTCATTGATGCTTAATTCACAGGACACAGAACTTGGTTTATTCTAAGTTGATATAAATTGCCTTCTTGAGAGACTTATTTATTATGAGAGATGCTCTCAGTAAATTAGAATTTTATACTAATTGGCATCTTAGGAGAAAATGTCACTTGGAAAACAATTGAATTTTCAGAACTATTATATAATATCTTCTTATTTAGTAGAAAATCACAGTTAATAGGTACCATTTGAAAAGCCAATAACGTATTTTAGAGAAAGCCAATCTCCATGTGCCTATAAAGGAAGAACACAGGGTCAGCCTCCCTAGTGGTAGCTGCTAAAATCACTTTCAAAAATGTTCCAGATACAGAAAAACCAGGCTTCTATTCATTACAAACCCGAATTGAGAAGACAGGACCTAAAAATGCTTTAAGAGAGGAATCTGTCAGACAATCAGATATAAAATTTATTAATTTCCCAAACATTAATTTGTTCATTTAACACATGAAACACAAGCGTGGCTACTTTGAGAAGATAACAAAAAAGCCATGGTATTTGGGTTTCTATGCTTTTATGATATGACAAACTGTAAGCATCTTCAGCAACATCCCCAAAGAAAAGGCTTCTTAAGCCGAAGCACTGGCAATTGTTTACCGGATTTAGGTGGTGGCGTATCCGGTTTTGCTGTGGTTTGGGGTTTAGGAAGTAATTGCTTTGGTGATTTTGAATCTGAAGAAAAAAGGTGCTATAATTAGTGTCATGGCAGAGGTTAGCGCTACTTACACACCGTTTTCCTAGTTATAGATTAAGACATTGAAAGTAGAGATTACCAGGCTGGATTTGAGGTACATCTGGTCTACGTGTAGTTTTAGGTCTTTTGGATGGTTTCGACGCTAAAGAAAAAAGTATTAAGGTCACAGCTGTAACTGTCAATAATTAAGGACACATATGCTCAAGCAAAGATACTATAATAAATTCAGTGAATATACAACAAAATTAATTCCTGGGGTGGGAAGGGTGGGAAATGTGTCCATTCCTACTGATTTTTCTGAAAGCAAAAAATCTTCAGGAAATGTTCAAAATGTGTCTCTCAACAAAAGTAAGGAGAACTATAAGAAGACTTTTTTCTGTATAAGTAATTTTTAAAATGACAAGTATAATAGTTCTGTTTTTTACTGGATAGGTTTTTTTTTTTTCTTTTCCCCAGTATAAAAACAGTAAGGTAGAAACTTGAAACTTGCTTAGTAGGAAATCAGGAAAATAACCCATAGATACTTGAAATTATACAGCATGTTACATGGCTATTTATTTCTGGAATTTTCTAAAGTAAACCAGTGACAGATTTATTTTGAATGCTGAGAAATTATAATGAAATAATTATAATCAAAACTGCATGAGGACTGAAAACAATAAAACCAGCTTGAGACTTTTAATATTCTCAAGTTACAAAGACCATACTATTTTTATCTTGGACCCTAGACAAAGAACAGTGTGTGTGACTTTGGTTATCAAAACATACTCAAAAAAATTCCTCAGAGAAACAGAAAAGCTGAAGGAGCCATCATTTCATGCAGCTGTTTAAAAGGAAGAAAGTCTTACAAGTTGAATGAGTAAAGCAATGAAATGGTAATCATGACACTGGAATAAAACATTGCCATTTGCCAAGTCCAGGATGAGCACGGAAGTCCCTGAGAAAGAGTAGATGGTTTTCTCTACACAAGGACACGTGATGGGAGGACAGAGGGTTTGTGGAAAACCAGGAAGTTGTGTTCAAAACCACAGACTTTCCCTGAATTAGCACACAGAATTCTTCTAGAAGTCTCCTATCTTCAAGCTCTTCAGACCCAGATAGGAAAGGTGAGGGAAAGCATGGAACAAAACTGTGACACTGTGTATAGAATTGCAGTCATGCCTGGGCAGAGAGCAGGAAAAGCAAAAGTGACAACCTGGGAAAGCAATTGGAGGAGACCAGAATTACCAACTGTGGGCACCAAAGGCTCCAGTTGTACCGTAGCAGGTTCCAGAGCTATAGAGGCAAAAAACCAAAAATACTAATTATGTCAAGAAGCGGCATCTTGAGGAAGGAAACATAACTCTTCCATCTTTACTTAAACCGTGTACTTTTTTTGAATGTGATTGTCCTTTATATTTTTCCCATTTGCCCCTCTTCTCCCTATTGCTTTCCCACATCTCATCTGCCATGAATACGCATCTTGTGTAAAATTTTTATGGTGCCCTACTTTAACGATCCACTTAGTGGCCCAGCTTACTGCTGTGTATACTTAATAACTACAAAGAAAAATATAAACGTATTCATAAAACGTGAATTTAGAAAGTATAGATCCTTAAATATAAAAATCAACTACACTGGTTCCTAAAGCCCAGCTATTTAGGTGGTAGGTAGCTACTATATCAGAAACTACCATATTCCACTTTCTATGTTAATTGGAACCTTGAACATCACATTTAC
This sequence comes from Physeter macrocephalus, assembly GCF_002837175.3. Lineage (NCBI taxonomy): Eukaryota > Metazoa > Chordata > Mammalia > Artiodactyla > Physeteridae > Physeter > Physeter macrocephalus. Next base: position 112,352,994 of record NC_041214.2, on the reverse strand, counting down.
CAGGTTTGGACTTGGGCACATCTGGACTAGGTGTGGTTTTAGGGCGGCGACGACGACCTGGTCGTTTGGTCTTTGGTGGAGCTGAAGAAAGAAAATCAGCTAGTTAATACACGAATGGTGGCCCTACAAACTGACCATCAATACTACGTGTATCTTAGAAGCACATTTAAGCCCTTTGATTTATTGCAGATATGTATCCTTCTGTTTGCAACTTTCTATCATTATTTACCCAGTTAAATGAGGTCTTGAATAATGGATTTTTATTTTATTTTTTGCCAAATATTTATAAATAACTGTTCAAAAGATCTCTCTATTCTATTTTGGGGTGGAAAACTCAGAACTTTGTACAGCTTGGAGAAGACAGTCTCATTAAATTTTTGAAGGTATATGTTCAACAGGAACATGAGAAAAGTTACTTTTAGAAGCCACTAGGGATAAAAACTAAAATTTATTTGGCCTAAGATTCAAAAGGAAATGTTTTTCGCTTAGCATTTAAAAATATGCAAATCAACATGGGGTGGGGTGGGGGAAAGGGAGGGTGGGATGAATTGAGAGATTAGGTCGGACATAAATACACTACTATATGTAAAGTAGATAGCTAGTGGGAAGCTGCTGTACAACACAGGGAGCTCAGCTCGGTGCTCTGTGATGACCTAGATGGGTGGGAAGGGGGGGTGGGAAGGGGGTGGGAAGGGGGGTGG
>NC_041214.2:112336759-112352257 GCF_002837175.3 Physeter macrocephalus | reverse complement strand
GAAACTAACACAACATTGTAAAGCAATTATACTCCAAAAAAAAAAAAATCTGTAAATCAGTAACATGTGCAAAAAGGCTTTGAATTCTCAAATTATTTCAGGGAAGGCAACTTTTAAAGAATGAGATATAATTTTTAGACTATAGGGTTTAAAATTTTTCTCCAAAGGAATAGAGAACACACACACACAAATGGACAATAATGAACAAATCCATTAATGTGAGCCTGTTAATAAAGACGCCAGCAGTCAGGAAAAGGAAAAAAAGGTAGGTCACTCACTGCATTACCTAATGTTGTTGTTGAAGGTTTAGTTCCCAGTGTTCCAGGTTCTAAGACTGCACGAAAAATGATCAAGAATCAAAATCAACGGAAAAATGATGAACTTTAGTAAAATATGAAAAATGCTTAATTTTTAAGTACTAAGTTGAGCAAACATAAATGGTGAAACTTTTATCCATATAAGAAGTTCCTTTTTTATGTAAATAGATTCCTGTGTTTTTAGACAAAATGAACAAAAACGCAGCTGGTCAGTTAAGTTTGGAAAGAGAAATGGAAAAAAAAAAAAAAAGGCATGACTCTCATTTGGAAGATGTAAATGCAATAAAGTAACCAACAGCTCATGTTATGAAGGAAAATGTGAATAGCTGGCTAAGACAGCACTAGCAGAACAATTTTTGCTCTCTTGAAGAAAAAGAAGCTACATAGACTGGGGTGAGTTTTTATATTTCTCTCATTTAATGAATTTCCTAGTGACACATCAGGATCTTTAGATCTGGAAAGACCATAATGCTTTTCAAGAAAATCTGCAAATGTTAGAGTTTTGAAAGTAAGAAAAACACCTCTAAAAGTGAAAGCACAAATATGTCCTGGGGAAGCCATGGTCCTCTATGGGAAGTAACCAGGTTAAAACAAGCTCAGGACATGGTGCTCAAATATAAGGAGGAATGTGACAAATCAAAATCAGTATGGCTTTCATGGCTGTCTCAGAGCTTCCACTTAAGCACAGGCAGGGAGTTTATCTTCTGGTGAAAATGGCTGAAAGAAAGATCTGAAGGACAACAAAGAAGTAATTTTTTGAAAAACCAAAGCTAAGCACAAAGTTGAACATAGAGGGTGTGAAAGAAAGAGAATTCTTTTTCACTCACTAAAGGAAACTTCATTACCTATTGGCGGCTGTGATGGTGGTGGAGTCTCAGGTTCCAGGGCTGCAATAAAAGCAAGTGTTATCAAAGGGGATGCTGATGAACGCCATTTAAGCTAGAAATTAAAGGGCCTTTACCGTAACAAGTGTTCTCTCATTGGTGAACCATCAGGTTCTATTGGCTTATGCAATAAAGCTCAATCAGCCTGCAGCCTCTCCACAAACCACAACAGAAGAAAGAATAGAGAATTCCTAATTTTTGTTGTTGATTTTTAGCTATTCTCCCCACTACTGCTCCTCGTGCCTGAGGAGATATTAACATTAAAGGAAGTCAGTGTAGCCTCTCAGAGGCTGTTCACCTGCCATTTTATTTTCATGCAGGACAGTCGGTTTCACCCAAGAAAATGGGAAGAGGCAACACACCCATCAGACCTGTGACCGTGCCTGAGCTCTGTTAGTTTGGGATGATTTTCAGCCTGACTGGATCTGATATTCTTTCACAAAAAATAGGAACGGAACTTACAGTCTAAAAAGGGCCACAAGTGTTCATACGGTGTTCCCCGTATTTACTAGTATCTATTGCTGGTGAACAAATTGATTTACACATGAAATTTATTCCATTTAAATTATCAAATCAATAGAAGTCAGAAAGTAGCCTCAGATTTCATCAAATGCTGAATAAATTGAATAACAATATTATATAAATATTCTGACAGATAAATTCTCCAATGCCATTCAGACTGGCAGTAAGTAAATTATACCTCATGCTGAATATAGTTTGGTTACAAAGTCTATTTGGGTTTTTAAAAAGACGATCATCCAATAGAGGTTTCCTATTCTGTAGAACAAAAAGAATTCTTTTCTTTCAAGAAGAAAATAAAAAAGGAAATCAATTGTTGAAATACAAAACAAAGTGAAGATCCTTTGACTTTTTTTTTCTTACAGAAAGAAATCAATTAATATGGCACCTACTGACCAGCTTAACAGAACTTAAATCATTTTGCACTTATGTATTCCTTATATTATATTTACCAGGAGTTATCGCTGATATTTCTGGACTAGGGGGTATGGAAATTTGGGGGAAGCATGTAGTGACTCTTTAGCAACTAAAAAAGAAAATATAATAATAAATAATTCGGATAGAGAATTTTCATTTATTCTGAAAGCAAGGCATAATAGCACAAGGTGTTACGGAAACGTAGCATCATTCATTAGAATGTCTGTGGCCAAAAAAAAAGAATTCTGATTTCTCAAGAACTTGTCAGAAATAGATTATAACAGATGAATGGCAGAGCTGCAGTGATGTACGAGATAGAAGTACATTAGGCAAAGTAAAAACGTGTGGCTGGGAGGGGGAAGGGGCGTGGCTAAATTTCAGAGTCTACAGGAGAAAGGGAAAATAAATAGTAAATATCAGCAATTAAATATAATAAATATCAAAAAGCATTCACATCTGAAAATAGCAAAAAACAAAAATTATCTTGAAACTTTGAGGTTGTAATTCAGGTTTTAATTTCTACAAAGTTGCCTTCTAAAAGTGTGAAAAAGTAAGATTTGGTACTTGTAGCATCTTTTAGCTTTCACAAAGATCAAAGAATGCTGTCTTTTGAATTTTATAAAGAAAAATCAGCATTTTTCAGTTCCTGAGACTGAGGCCAAATAAGTATGGAGCCCCATCAATTAAGCTTCCAATTCACCTGAATATAAAAATATTAAAGTCATTGTTTATTAAAAGTAAATACATCTTCTGATAAGACTTCCTCTATTTCATAGCCTTAAGGTATTACCGATAAAGGTACAAAAATGTTCCATAAAAATAGCTGAGTGGCATGCAAATAACTACACCACTCACCTCAGCACAAAACAAAGAAAACGTAAACCCTGTCTTGGATTTGTGGTTAGCGATGAGTACAATTTACTGTTCTGTCCACCGTGTCAGAGAAATGCGTACAACAAACAGCTGTAATCGGAGGTCTCTCCCTTTTTTTCAGATCGTTAAAAGCTTGAAGAGCCGAATGTCATTACAATCTTAATAATTAACTATGAAGGAAACAATTCTTATTGGATGCGGCAGACAAGTTGGGACATGGTAGATGGCTGGGATTTTCAAGAAAGCGCTGGATTCTGCTTATAAAACAAACCAAAACCAATGTGGGTTTTTACTGGTTAGCCTAACCACAAAGGAAAACCAAAGGAAAAGCAGCCTGTATGGAAAGTGAAACAGAAAAACAGGAGAGTGTGAGGAAAGGGCTGAGAAAGGCAATGAATGACTCAAATCAAAAAGCTTTTGGTGGTTTATGTGCTCTCTTGAACCTTGGCAAGAAAAGAAGTATTTAGCAGAGCTCTAATGGTGGTTGCCATAAAATAAATACATTTTAAAAAGCTAAAACCCAAGCAATGGTTTATAGAGAACCTGTCATCACCCTGTGTTGCCTCAGACCACTCAAAGTCAGCTTGAGTTAGCTTAAGTTTAGGCACAGAATCTGAAGTGGTGATACTTGCTGTTAGGGGAAAAGTGTGGCTATTCTTAGGTGATTAGAAGGTAGAAATCAAAGGAATATAAACCCATTAGCTTCCAAATAATTTCCCCCATTTTAAAGGGAAATGTCAAATTAAGAAATTTCTTTGCTCAAATACCTTAGAGTGATAAGAACACACTCTCCCACCTTGATTTGTATTAATGAATTTCCTCTCAGAAACCTTTTATTCCCCCAGAAACCACTAAAAGTTATGATATAGCTTATCATGCATAAACGGTAATAAACATTTGGAGACATTTTTTGTTTTCAAATTTTATCTTGTAACAACAGAAATAATTAGATTGGAAAAAACATTTACTTAAAGTTGGTGACCCCAAACGGCAGGGGGTGGTGGTAGGATGGATTGGGATTGACATATATACACTAATATGTATAAAATGGATAACTAATAAGAACCTGCTGTATAAAAAAATAAAATTCAAAAAAAATAAATAAAAAGTTGGTGACCCAAACATAGAGTAATATTTCTCGATCTGCTTGGTAATAGGTCCCTATTCAAAATACAGCTTAAATGCAAGAGTTACTACCTTATTCTAAAGTCCTCTGGGCATAATTTTAAAATAAATGTACATGAAATCCATCTCTCAGATAGCTGACTGTCAGAGTTCTATAATTTAAACTGCTAGGGCTCTTGAGTTTTATTAGCTATGTTTTTTTCTCCTAATAACCTCTCTGAGTTAGAATACTTCATTCCATTTCTCTGACTTGGAGACCTCACCCCTGGTCACAACATCAACTATACTTCCTTTGCCTAATCCATAATTTCCTTCCCTCTGACACCTACAACACCTGGAAATCTCACTGCCTCTTTAAAAGGAGTCATGAGAATTCTCTTTCTGAGCAGTTACACTTTTCTTCCTTACCCATGTCTTTGCGAAAAATAAATCATGCCCACTTAAGCAGAAAACCTCTTGCTTTAATAATCCTACCTTGTAAATACACATTAATGAAAAATACATATCACAGTGAGAAATATATTCTTCCCAGAGCTAAGGGGTTAAAGTTTTGATGAAAATAATGAGTTGTGATGAAGTTCCCCATATACAATCTCATAAATCAACATTTCAGACTGTTGTATAAATTCTGGATAGATGGGAAAAAAAATTTGATCATTTAACATGTCCTGCAATCCTTGTGCAGGGAATTGTCTCTGTTTTTAATTACATACACAGAATAACCCCTCCCTGCAAAAAAAGAAGAAAAAAAAAGCCTTCTTTTCTTCAGCAAAACACCATTAATGTCTCCTGAGAAGTAAACAGAAGTCAGTGTTCGGAAATCAGACCCAATTTAGAAAGAAGCCATAGAACATTAGGAAAATGCAACCATTGCTAGTCATGCAGCCTGAGAACCGAGAAGGCCCCAAACAAGGCAGAGTTCTTAGGGGATGGAAAGACTTCTCTGCTTCTCAGCTGAAAGGCTACTGTTTAGTGTGATCTGAATTCCAATCAACTTTGGCACTGGAAACTATTTCACAGTTTATTTCCCTAGACAAGGGCGTCCTCAATCCTTCCCACCACTCTATTTCTGCGCTTTCTCTGTGATGGTCATGAACATAATGAAACACCACACAGCTCAGAGAGATGCTATGATAATATCAGAGGAGTTGGCTATAAATGACATCATTTCATCGCATTTTCACTCTTTTCATGGAAAGTTGTATCAAATACCAAGATGCAAATCAGAAGTTCTTGCTCCGAAGAGTGGCATAAAACAATTTTTCAACCCTACTTTTGGAATATCAAAATAAAGCTCAGGGTAATTACCAGGTTTGGTGTGTGTCACTTCTGGACTGAGAGGGATTTTAGGTTTCAAAGAAATAAATTGTGTTTTACTGGGAGCTGGAAAAATAAAGAAACAAAATAATCAACAAATCAATAATTAGGCATTTCAGTGTCTAAAACCACAAAAGGAAAACCTGTACCTCAAGTGCTATAAACCCATCATCTTGGATGATTCTGGATTCCATTAAAATAATATTTCACAGAGCACCATTTAATGAAAATACAGTAATAAATTTTCATCTTTTTGAAAAAGCATTTCAAGAGAAATAGCATTGCCACTAGTCACCACAACTACCCAAAGACAGTGATTTTAACCCATGATTAGAAAACCAAAATCAGTGTAATGATTTTACACCTTATTTCACATTTCTCAGCCAAATCTAAATCTTTAAGCACCAGAAAAATGTTTTAAAATTAATATTTACTGATAGGTATAATGTTATGATCTATGGCATAAAGAAACTTTACTAACGCCATAACAGAAAGCTGTTTTTCCAAATGAAGTTGAACATGAGGGCTTTACTCAAAAAAATGGAGAACTGTGTACAAGATGCAGCTTTAAAAACAATGGTTGCATAGAAGATGAGAAATCATCAGTGGTTTAATGGCTCTCCAAGGTACAGGATGATGTCTAAATGCTGAGTTCACATCAACCACCACATGGCCAGCTATCCAAAACCATGAAAGTCATGGAGTTGATGTATACTAGAGATAATTTAGTACTGCTGAAATGATCCAATTAGAACAATGATTGAGACATTACATAAAAGCTGGCATACTGGACTTTCTGTGGTGAAATGAAGTAACATATTTACTAAGGACATATTGTTACCCAATGTTGTCCGTGTAGGTTCAGGGCTTTTAGAAATTTTAGATGTAATTGTTCCAGGACTTGTGGTTCTTTCTGGTGGTGGAAAGGAAAAAAAAAATATATTAAAATATTCTAGAGACAATAAAAAAAAAAACCAACCCTCCAAAGAGGAACTGAATGACCCTTTTAAAATCCTGTCATATTTAGTCAGTGTTTACAAAGTATGCAGTGAGTAAAAGTTTGGGGAAAGAATTTTAAAATTCAGTCATAATAGCATAGCTATAAAAAAAAATTGTAATAAGCAATGGAATAATCAAAGCCTGGTTTGTTGAGCATGATTCTGAGCGTACTCTTTGACAATGAAGAATATCGCATCCAGGTTGATAAACTACCTTTACCTCAAACTCTGTGCCATAATATATGTTGGTCCCCTCTCCTTTTCCTCTAAACCCTACACATATCCTGAGGCTTACATCCTCAACTCTTACTTTCTTTTTCTGAGCTTCCACACAGTGTTATAGTTTCACAAGCAGGTTGTATAATCTTACGTTGCTCTCACTGTTCATGATATAATCTTAAAAAAAAATAATACAAGCAATTGGAAAGCCAGAGTCATGTCCTCTGCATCTCAGCCATCGCCCTAGTGCAAAACTGAAAACACAGTAGTAGGCAATGAAAAGAGGAACTGTCTACCTAATAACACTTAAACTTAGATGCATGCCAGGAAAATAAATTACAGTATATATCACTGTGACAGCAGGACTTGTTTCTATGTTTATACCAAAATTTGCATGCAAGAACATCATTCACTAAAATTGATCTAACAAGAAACAGCAGCATATTACTTAGAAATGTGGAGGTAAATACAAAAGAAACATGCTAAAGGATTGGAGAATGGGTCTCAGTGGTAGAATAGGGTAGGGCAGTGGACTCCTCTTGTTCAATCTAAGCCTTGTAGTACTTAGAAAAAATATCTTTACGTATTACTTTGATTAAAGAAGAGTATTTCCCAGAAAAAAAGAACATCATTCACATAATTTTCTTTTTTTTTTTTTTTTTCAGTACGCGGGCCTCTCACTGTTGTGGCCTCTCCCTTTGCGGAGCACAGGCTCCGGACGCGCAGGCTCAGTGGCCATGGCTCATGGGCCTAGCTGCTCCGTGGCATGTGGGATCTTCCCAGACCGGGGCACGAACCCGTATCCCCTGCATCGGCAGGCGGACTCTCAACCACTGCGCCACCAGGGAAGCCCCATATAATTTTCAATAAGATCTTATTGAAAATGTTTGATACTTGTTATTTTGCATTAATTATTCATCTTCAGTCAATTCCAAATTTTACAGAGAATGTTTAATCTATAGAATCGCTTCTTTTTATAAGTAGATGGACATTATCTATTTGAAATTAAATATCCTGAAAGGTTAAAGAGACAGTTATTTACCAGGTTTAGTTCTTGGTGTTTTGGGCCTGAAGCGTCGTTTAGGTGTAGAAGGGACAGATGTAGTTTGCAGGGGAGCTGAAAGAAGATTTAATATAGCTTTGATAAATGGTATTTCCCAGGGGTCAATCAGGTTGTAACTGTAAACTTCCTGAGGGCAAGAACTGCTTTTTATTTCTTTGTATCCCTAGAATTCTCAGCACTGTGTTTTATACACAGTAGGTGCTCAGTAAGCAAGTGTTGATTGAGCCAAAAGTAATTAAATGTCCATATGAGAATTGAAGGTACATTGTTCACTTAACTGTACTGGAAAGGGAGGACCCTTGTGGGATTTAAGAACACAAGGTACAGTTAAGAACTCAAAAGGTGATTTACCGAACAGCAAGGGAGAAGCACAAATATTTGAGATTTAGAGGATGGAAGGTTCAGAACTTCTTTAATTCTATATCTCACTACTAACCTCACCAGGAGTTAACGAACTTCATTATTCCAATAATTTTCTATTATAGAATATATGTTGTTTTACTCTTTTATTCATCTTTCTTTATCATATCTAGGATTGCAGAGCCTATTTGGTGCTCTTTATACTTAAGCTACTTTGAGAAAAATAGTCTGACCAACTGATATCTAAATATGCTAATTGAAGGGGATGTATTTTAAAATAATTATTATCTATAATTTTGCTGCTATTTTCCAGTGGCAAATTTGAAAGAAGTATAGAGAATAACAAGAAGAAAGGGAATAATACTTCCCTTTCTTAATAATACTAAAAGAAGAAAGGGAATAATACTTCAAAATAATGTATGCAAAGATTGAATTTTTATGTCATACACCTGAAACTAATATAATGTTATATATTAATTTTACCTCAATTAAAAAAATACAGAGAACCAAGATTATGAAAATTCTTCGAGGATTATCACAAGGCTAAGTAGGACAGATAACTCAGTTCTTTGAAGAATTTCATGGTAGAGAATGAAGGGAAATGTTTACTACTGAAAATATTCTGAAAAGGCCAACACATGACTGATTCTTTTTGTCACTTTATCCATTCTTTCAAAGTACACAACTATACAGATGTCGTTAGTTACCAGGTGTTGTAGGTTGCATTTCAGGACTGGTAAAGATTTCCAGTTTTTGAGGAACGAATGGTGTTTCACTTGGAGCTGAAAACACAAACACCCCATCCCACCAAATAATTCCAGTTAAAATGAGGTATTTTAAGAGTTTCAGCATGCTTTTAGATGGTGTTACAAAGCACATGCTACAAGGACATGATTAAGGATGAAAAATGCATGAATGTTGTCTTGAAAGCTGGTGGATGAAATGATCATTTAAAGTGGAGAAAAGGTCAGAATGAAATTGTTCAGTAGCTGACTCCAGACAGACTCAATGCATGGAAGAGAGGTGATACAGGCCACAAACACACGAGATGGGAGGATATGGATGATGAAGATGTCCATGCAGTTTTCAAAGCTTTTCATTCCTTTAAGGATGGAAAAAATATCATCTATTACAGTTTAAAAAAAAAAAAAAGAGAGAGAGAGCCCAAAATGGAACATAAGATGCCTGCATTACAGGAAAAAATATATATTATATTCAGAAATAGGAAAGAAATAAATGATTAGATGTGATGGAATGAAATGGTCATTTGGAAGAAAGGCATTTACATGGATTTTCTTTCGATGGAAAACAAAGCACAATTTTTCTGTTGAAAACATTACCCAGTGTTGCCCTTGGCTGTTCAAGAGTTCTAGAAGTTTTAGATGGGACAGAATCCAGAAATGGATCGCTTGTTGCTGTTGGAATAAATGTCAACATTTTTAAAAGCAGTAGAAGTCCCCAGGAATAAAATACAAATTCCAGAGTAATAAATTATGCCTCAAATGGGGAAAAATATCAAGAGCACTTGAGAGATTGCTCACCAGCATTTAAAAACTAGTGATTCATTAGGAGTTGAAGATGAGCTCATTTTTAAAAACATGCAAACTTCAAATGTTAAACCATGATAAAACAATGTTTCATATATTGAACTGCTTTCAAGTGGTTTTTCTGGTTCCTTCCCTCTGTTTCTTAAACTGCTAGCTGAATCTACTCTTAGCATTCTATTTCATTTCTTAAAATTTTCTGCTGCTGTTTAAAATTATTTGCCTTTATTTCTCACGGCACCAAGAGAGCTAAGATAAGGCTACACACACACACACACACACACACACACACACACACAAATACCAGACATACGTCTTTGTGTGGCAGAGACCAGTATTATTTACTTTGAATCTCCTGCAGTACCTAGTTTAGTAAGTGCTCAATAAATACTTGCTAGAAGGAACTATTGGACTGAATTAAACTCACTGTAGATAGATCAGTAAGTGAATGCCAAAGATTAGACCCAACTGAACTTCTATAGACAAATGAGTGACATGATTGCTCTAGAGACGGATTTCTCACCTTGGAACTATTGCCCCTTGGGGCTGGATGACTCTCTGGTGTGGGAGCTGTCCTGTGCATTGCAGGGGTTTAGCAGCATCCCTGACCTCTACCCACTAGATGTCAGTAATACATTCGCCAGATACCAAAAGTATATCTAGCCATGGCCGAATGTTTCCTCAGGGGGAAGGGAGCAAAATCCCCCCCGCTGGAGAACCACTACACCAGGGAAAACTAAGAATCTAAAAGCTTTTTAGAATGACTCTGAACAACAGAGAGATAGGCCGTTATTTTACTGTGCCTCAGTGGCAACCTAATCTATCTGCATCTCCCACATGTGGCAGAGTTTATTTACTGATGGATGTGAAGAAATAATCATTCAATGGGAGAGGTGGGTAGAATTCATCTCCCTGACACAGACTGCCATGTCTCTCCTGTGGAGCCCTAGAGAGCGCACTTTTTCATTCTGCAAAAATGAAAGGGAGAACTAGGTGCAGTATTGTCAGAATACCTGGCATCCAAAAAAAGAATTGAGAGGCTGGGTGTACCTGTGTGGGGCTCTGATATTTCAGGCTCATCTGATGTTGTAGGGCTTGAGAAAACATCATAAGTGGCTTTTAAAAGAAAAGGTAAAACAAAAAAGAAGACGTTAATTTTAATTTTAAAAGATTTCATGACATATTTTAATGCTGGCTGAAGAAGGACATTTTCAGGTAGGTGTTAGTGAGCTTTGGCTGTGGGGTACTGGTCATGTCAGCAACGTGTAAGCAATCACTAAAAGACTTGCCTCTAGTCCTTCTTGCCCTGAACTAAAGGCCTTTATGCAGTGAGCCCTGACACTGACCCCTAGGGTGATGTGAGCATAGTGCTATTTACAAGGAAGTAGTGCCAGCTGTAAATCAAATAGCTTCAAAGAGTACAAACATAAATGAAATCAGATGGCAATTTGAGATTTCCAAAGAAGGAAACAGCAGTCACACTGAGGTAATTTGCACAAAGACTACAGCTTGGTCTTTGTACTTAGTAAAAGTTACCATCATGATGTCTGGATAGTTTACAGTTTACACAGTTTACAGTTTGCACAGCACTTTGCAGGTTGCACAGCACTTTACAGTTTGCACAGCGTTTTCTCATATATCAACTTATTTAACTCTCTTAACATCCCTGAGAAATGGGTGAGGTAGACATTAGCCCCATGTTACAGACAATGGGGTAGTATCTCCATTTTCTAGATGATAAAATTGAGATTCACTGGGGAGAGGACATTTGCTAGTGGTCACACACTGGGACTGTCAAATTCGACATATTTCCCATTCCATTAGCAGGGCCAGGAATGGCAGAGTTAAGACCAGCACCCTCCTCTTGTACCATCCTTCCTGCCATTTTACCTAGAGGCAGCTTTCTACGTTCCTCCACGGAGCCAAGAGCCCATCGATAATCCAGGTGGGTTTAAAGATAAATTTTATATTCTACACAAAGAAAAGTAGGGTGACCTTAAAAATACAGGTTGATTTTAATGTAGGGATAATTTTCACGTTCACTTAAGAATTGAATTTGCAAGCAAAAACAGCATCAAAATTAGAAAGTTCCCATTTCTGTACAAAGAGCCGTCACCATGGTAATGAGAGGTATAGAGGAAGCATGAACTGTCAGGAGGCAGGTGTCACTTCCCTTGCCCAATGAAAACGGCTGTACAGAAATAAACTATAAAGGCAGGAGCTCATGGGAAAATTTACACATTGGGGTTACTTGTAATTTAGTGACAGTGTAATGATACTGAACCGTTGCTAGTTGAAGCTGTAGGGAAGCTAAGATCAGACCATGTGACACAGTCTGATATGCAGAGAGGGTAATTATATTTCACTGCATACAAAAGAGGCAAGAAATATATTTCAGTTTGTGAAGGTGAATCTCCTGTTTTGCAAAATCTTCAAGAACAGAAAGAATATTATGAGTTAAAACATGCAGATATCCCAAGAGTAAACTTATTACCTTGCAATGTAAAGTTTTCTTTAGTCTACTACAGTTTCAAAGGGTCAGATAAGAATGACTCATCTTTTAAAGGACAAAAATGTTGGCAGCTGCTGATCCTTGGTTCACTTTAAGCCAATTTCAAATCATTGATCCAGCAAAGTCAGCTCACTCTAACTACTAGACAAATCAGGAAAACTTTTCCAACTTGTATTTAAACCCCTTGTACTAGGTAAGAAATTGTGAATTAATAGCTGACTTATTTATATTTTATACTGTTGTTTTTGAAAAACACCATACTGTCTTTATGTTATCCTAACTCCCGCATTTCCCTTCCATCTAGTGACATTGGACCAACTTTCTTATATTCTTGTACTCTATTCCACGAGATGATATTTATTCACCCTCTTTCTACTTCTTTTCTATATTTACAAGGCCCTTCCATCCTGGAGGTTCCAAGCCAGGCCTCCATCTTCCCTCAAGTTATTCCCAGAAGACACTGTCCTGGAGAAAGAAGCCCTCCTTCCATCATCCTCTGGCAATTGTGACTCACGTCTGAAAGTTCTCAACTGTCAGGGACCGCTTACTTCCAAACATTTTCTCAAATATACTTAAGATTAAAATCACACATTTCCCAGCAGGTTTGGTCCCTGATATTTCTATTTCTGGAGTTTCTGATAGCTGAGTGCTAAAAACACACAAACACCACTCACTGGAAATTTTACGTTGTTTGGGCAGCTCTGAGAAGCACACTACTACCTAATTTCATGGGTTAAACAAGAGTTTTTGACTCTGAAGTAATGAATGTCAGAGGATAGGACAGGGTGGAAACTGGAGTTCTCCAAAAATCAACCACTCTTGACTTCTTTACAAAACTCTTGATACAAACAGATGGAGAGATATACCATGTTCTTGGATTGGAAGAATCAATGTTGTGAAAATGACTATACCACCCAAAGCAATCTACAGATTCAATGCAATCCCTATCAAACTACCAATGGCATTTTTCACAGAATTAGAACAAAATATTTCACAATCTGTATGGAAACACAAAAGACCCCGAATAGCCAAAGCAGCCTTGAGGAAAAAAAATGGAGCTGGAGGAATCAGGCTCCCGAACTTCAGACTATACTACAAAGCTACAGTAATCAAGACAATATGGTACTGGCACAAACACAGGAACGTAGATCAGTGGACATGCACCTATGGTCAACTAATCTATGACAAAGGAGGCAAGGATATACAAAGGAGAAAAGACAGTCCCTTCAATAAGTGGTGCTGGGAGAACCGGACAGCTACATGTAAAAGAATGAAATTAGAACACTCCCTAACACCATACACAAAAATAAACTCAAAATGGATTCAGGGCCTAAATGTAAGACCGGACACCATAAAACTCTTAGAGGAAAACATAGGAAGAACACTCTTTGACATAAATCACAGCAAGATCTTTTTTGATCCACCTCCTAGAGTAATGGAAATAAAAACAAAAATAAACAAATGGGACCTAATGAAACTTAAAAGCTTTTGCACAGCAAAGGATACCATAAACAAGACCAAAAGACAACCCTCAGAATGGGAGAAAATATTTGCAAACGAATCAAGAGACAAAGGATTAATCTCCAAAATATATAAACAGCTCATGCAGCTCAATATTAAAAAAACAAATAACCCAATCCAAAAATGGGCAGAAGACCTAAATAGACATTTCTCCAAAGAAGACATTTAGATGGCCAAGAAGCACATGAAAAGCTGCTCAATGTCACTAACTTCTAGAGAAATGCAAATCAAAACTACAATGAGGTATCACCTCACACCAGCTAGAATGGGCATCATCAGAAAATCTACAAACAACAATTGCTGGAGAGGGTGTGGAGAAAGGGAACCCTCTTGCACTGTTAGTGGGAATGTAAACTGATACAGCCACTATGGAGAACAGTATGGAGGTTCCTTAAAAAACTAAAAATAGAATTACCATATGACCCAGCAATCCCACTACTGGGCTTATACCCAGAGAAAACCATAATTCAAAAAGACACATGCACCCCATGCATGTATGTGGAACCTAGAAAAATGGTACAGATGAACCGGTTTGCAGGGCAGAAATTGAGACACAGATGCAGAGAACAAACGTATGGACACCAAGGGGGGATAGTGGTGGGGGGAGGGGTGGTGGTGTAATGAATTGGGAGATTGGGATGGACATATATACACCAATATGTATAAAATGGATAACTAATAAGAACCTGCTATATAAAAAAGTAAAATTAAAAAAAAACACCCAAACAAACAAACAAACAAAAAACCCCACAAAACTCTTGTAAATATACTTCTTTCTACACCAGAATGAAACACAGGAAATGCTTAGGTATCCCTGGTTTTTAAAGGGTTTCTCCAGCTATAAAATTGATAAATAGCTAAGATGGGGTAAACCCTTCTATTTTTTAGACTCTACATGCCATCATGCATTATTGTTTAGAGGCAAACATCTTCTGTCACCAATGTTTACTTTAGTGAGTGACATTCTCCAGCCATTTGTCATTAAGCACTATTTCTATTCTTGCATTCACAGAATATAAATGGGACCAAAATTTGCAGGAGAAGTCTAATGCTAGTAAAATAGGCAGTTCAATTCAAAGGCTATAAAAAGCAATTTTAGTTTCTTTCATAAAACAGTAATGGCTTATAATCACGATAACTAAATTTTAGTTTTATATTTTTCAGAGAAAAAAATAATATGAAATAAGCCACACTACAATTTTCTCATTTGCTTATAACTTCCTAAAACTACATTGCTAAATTATGTTTTGTTGGTTGTACATTTTATTTTTACTTTTAAAAAACAGCTTAGATGCAAATTCCATAATAAAAATACTTTGATATTGCTCTGGAAACATATGATGGCACACAGACAAGGCCTTTACAATGATCAAGAATTCATCAATTTATCTTATTCAAATTCCATGAATATTAATAACTATGTGAAAGACTTTTTTGTTGGACTGTTTCTAAATTTATTATTTTTTTTTATTGAAGTATAGTTGGTTTAAAATGTGTTAGCTTCTGGTGTACAGCAAAGTAATTCAGATATATATATATATATATACATATATATATGTATTTTTTCAGATTCTTTTCCCTTATAGTTTTTTTTTTAAACATCTTTATTGGAGTATAATTGCTTTACAATGGTGTGTTAGTTTCTGCTTTATAACAAAGTGAATCAGCTATACATATACATATATTCCCATATCTCCTCCCTCTTGCATCTCCCTCCCACCCTCCCTTATAGCTTATTACAAGATATTGAATATAGTTCCCTGTGCTATACAGTAGGACCTTGTTGTTTAACTCTTTTATATATAGTAGTTTGTATCTGCTAATCCCAA
>NC_041214.2:112299600-112335704 GCF_002837175.3 Physeter macrocephalus | reverse complement strand
GTGTTCAGCAAAGTAATTCAGATATATATATATATATATACATATATATATGTATTTTTTCAGATTCTTTTCCCTTATAGTTTTTTTTTTAAACATCTTTATTGGAGTATAATTGCTTTACAATGGTGTGTTAGTTTCTGCTTTATAACAAAGTGAATCAGCTATACATATACATATATTCCCATATCTCCTCCCTCTTGCATCTCCCTCCCACCCTCCCTTATAGCTTATTACAAGATATTGAATATAGTTCCCTGTGCTATACAGTAGGACCTTGTTGTTTAACTCTTTTATATATAGTAGTTTGTATCTGCTAATCCCAAACTCCTAATTTATCCCTCCTCACCCCCTTTCCCCTTTGTTAACCATAAGTTTGTTTTCTATGTCTGTGAGTCCATTTCTGTTTTGTAAATAAGTTCATTTGTATCATTTTTAAAGTCCATATATAAGTGGTATCATATGATATTTGTCTTTCCCTGTCTGACTTACTTCACTTAGTATGATAATCTCTAGGTTCATCTATGTTGCTACAAATGGCATTATTCCATCTTTTTTTTTTAACGGCTGAATAATATTCGACTGCGTATGTATAAAGACTCCTTTTTAAACATAAATTCTTAGATGAAAGACCTCGTGACCTCATTAGGATAGAAATTGTGCCTGTCATGCTCTTTACGGACTTCAAGGTTTACCCCAGAGCCTTGTACATGGGAAGACTCAATGGAATTAATCGGCAAGATTTCCATTACAATGAACAAATAACAATGAGTTTTGACAGTTGGGTAGTTTATGCTCTTATTCAGGATAGATGAGAATAAATGAACAGATCCTTTAATTATTTTATAACACACATATGTGTGCACACAAATCTCTCCCTCTACTACACAATTACCTTCCATATGCTTGTGAGGCCATACCCTGCCATGGAAAGAGAATCCTAAACACACATATAAAGACACAAGGGGAAAATACAACAGGACCATCAATAAGTAGCTGGATGAGAAAAGCATTTATAAACACCACACACAGAGTTCTCAGTACCATTTAAATAAGTACATAAAGCTCTCTTCATTTCATGGAAAAATAAAATACCTTTCCGGTTGGCCTTGAAATTTGTGAATATATTGCCTGCAAGAAAATGCTCATGAAGCAAAACCAAAGGCTGCGGCTGTAAATCTCTAAGAGGCCACTGTAAATCTGTAAACCATCTGCTATACTTAAATTCTATTTTCCTGATCTCAAAGCATCAACACCACCATTTATTCCTATTTTTTCTCCTCTCTAGGGCTTAATTCAGTCCGTGGGCCAGATCTATGCTAATCAACACCTCACAGGAAGACAATAAGGCCCAAATGTAGAGTTCAGCCCCTTTTCAACCAATGTGAGCAAACCACCTGTGGCTGAAACTTTCCAACCAGTATACCACTCCTCAGGCATGCTGATCACTTCAGCTTTCAAGGCTTTAAATAATTTATAGAGCTTAAGTGCATATAGCAATTCACTAAAGTTCTACAAAGTACTGAAAGAATGAAACACTGAAAATAATTAGTAATGAACTCCTAAAGGGAGCTCCCAAAGTGGATTCTAATGAAAAGACTGAGGCAGACCGTTCTCAGTTCTGTCAAGGGAAGTCTCTAAAGATAACTGTTTATTGCTCAAGGGGAAATAATTATGCCAGAAGGAACTGTCATCTTAGTAAAAAGTTACTGTACAATTAGAGGGAAAAGTCAGTTTGTCTGGGCATGCTAGGGGAAGAACAGGCTGGAGAGTTTTCTAAGGATGCAAATAAACACACTGGATCATCTTGGGTTATATGAAGAAACCATTTTTTTATTTGATTAAGGTTCAAATCCCTCCTGGTACTAAATGATGATCTTTTAAGGGGATGACCAAGTAAATTAAGGATGCTTAACACTGATAGCATTAGCAAGCCAGAAACAAAACATTGATTTCTAACCTCCTTCTTCGCCAACCATGTCCTACTGGCTACCTTCCAGTAGAACATAAGACCAATTCTATCGCATCATCAGAAAGATTGACTTTTCTGAATGATTGTTACAAGCACTTAAGTATTTCTAAAATATGGCCAACTTTCTTTTAATATAGAATTTATAAATAAGTTTACATTCTGGCATATAGTTAAAGAGCAGATTTTTATAATTTCCTTTCTGTACTTTAAGAAAAGGTGGATTTGCTAAGGAAAGCAAAATCAGTCAATCCTACTTGAACATACTTTAGAGGAGGTTTAAACAAAGTACAATTCCAAATAATGAGATCACAAAATGCAGCCCTAAAGAAGGATTGGGGCCAATAGACTAAAACTAGGGAAGAATATGTTTGATGACTGCACTTCTCAGATTTCCTAGGACAGTCCAAATTCCAAATACCCTGTCCCACTCTTGCCATCAACTACTGAAATGATTTCAATATTCGACATGCAAGTTAGAATTTTCACATAGCTTTTTATAGACAAAAGTAATACAGAAGTCTTTTTAAGAGCATGCATTCTGATTATTTGATACAGAGTATGAAG
Organism: Physeter macrocephalus; assembly: GCF_002837175.3. Classification (NCBI taxonomy): domain Eukaryota; kingdom Metazoa; phylum Chordata; class Mammalia; order Artiodactyla; family Physeteridae; genus Physeter; species Physeter macrocephalus. Next base: position 112,333,171 of record NC_041214.2, on the reverse strand, counting down.
TAAACATGGAAAACAAATCTAGTAAACGTTGAAGGAAAATGAGTTTTACAAAAGGTACTGATAAACCACGTTTAATGGTTGTTAAAGAATCAAGCAGCCCCTGGCATCCAGGTGCTGGCCAGGCACTCACAGCTAGGTTGTTGTGTTCACCTACAGAACATCGACAATTGAAAAGAACATCAACATCAGACAAGTTCACTTGGTGACAAAGATGGACCAAGACAAAAACAAGACCATTCTGTAACTGTGTGGGACACAAATGCATGAACACAAAAATTACTGTCCTCATATTCTGGCTAATATCTTCACCAATCACAGCTTTAGTCTCACTCCTCTTTTCTTGCCTTCTAGTCAAGAATTCTTAAGATATTCTGTCACAGATTATTCCCATTTTCAGACAGCATCCAATTCAGAGCAAAGATTCGCTTCCTTAAACACTCCCCAGAATCACCTAACACAAGACTAAATCCTATAACATCCTCTTACTAACAGATCCACAGTTCCTCGTGGTCTGCATTCACCATTGTTACAAAAAGTAAATAAACCTAACTTTGTTCGAATACAGGTGTGTTCCTGGTGGTCTTTGGCTGAAGGTAATTGACATAGTAAATATAGATGCATTGCATGCCAACAGAGAAAACAGAATATGTTCATTTTGCTATAATAATGTCATTAATACCAGCTGAAATATATCATTTCTTCAAAAGATGTAACAACTAAAAACGAGACCAATGATTTTATGGACTGGCATTCAAGTACTATCTCTGCCTCTCTCTCTTCTTAATTCTCAAATAATTGCATTAGGAAGCCATGTGAGTAACTGGAAAATACAATAATCATATATGTTGAAACTAAATAGGAAATAGAAACTTAGTGCCTGTGTAAATTCACACAAAATCAATTGAGAAATGAAGGCTGAAATGAATGAAAGGGCTGTGTGAATATACCAACTCTTTAAATCACAAGTAACACATCTGATAAATTTTAATTTGAAATTTAACACGTTAGGAAGATGCCACAGAACAGTTATACAAGAGGTAGATGGGAGTGTTAAAAGTATTAGCAGAAACAAGAAATACTTAATTGCCCACTTTAAGAAACCAATTTTACATTGATTTCAGGCCTCCTGTCCTATAACTGACCACACTCGATGCTTCTTATTTGTACCATGTGAAGTATTACAGACTACAGTGATAAGGCAGTGCTTCTTAAACTTTAATGCTCATACAAATCACCTGGAGGTCTTGTTAAAAAGCAGATCCTGATTCAGCAGATTTGAAGTAGAGCCCGAGATTCTGCTTTGCTAACAAGCTCCCTGGTGATGCCAATGCTCTCTCTCCAAACATCATACCAAGTAGCCCAGTCATAACAATTCAATTTTGTAAGGACAGGCTAGGAAGTTTCTGTTGCTGATGCTTATGCCTGCAATCATACCTACTGAACTGTTACAGCCCATGAGAGGCCCACACACTTCATCTAGAGACAGCTGGCAGTCGACAGTTTTTGGAAGTTCTCTGGCAGCCTAAGGTGGCCCTAGCAGGAGGGGCAGCAGCTGAATAATGAAACTGCTTCCTGCGGCATTAGCAACTATTCTTACTCCACCGGGCAAAACCAGAATGTTCCTTTTCTGTAATTAAGGCAAAAGGAACCTTTCTTTTACTGGGATTTCCGATCTCATCTATCTTTGTCTCTTTGTAACTCTACAGCATTCACCTGCAAACATATTTTCCCGACCCCCCAGAGCTTGCTTCATTTCAGGCTTATATATAATTCATATCCTAGGCATTGAAATTTCATAAGTGGTTTCCTGGAGGTTTTGGTCAGTTTGCTCTTAAATAATCATAAACACCAAAAATCTAGAGGCTGCTCAAGAGAAACCAGGAAGACCTTATAGGCCCTGTGTTTATAGCCCAGAAGTTGAGAGATAAAAGGGACCTAAGTGTTCTACTAACTCAGTGGGCCCCAAGAGTCTTTGGTTTGCAAGACGTGATACTTGCAAAGGACGTGGGGGTCAGGCCTGCTGGGCCACAGTGCAGCAGATAAACCATCACACACGCCCACAGACCAGCATTGTTCCACAGTCTGCGGTGCAGCTGTGCCTCTGTGTTAACAGAACTAGAGGCTCAGTATGAAACTCCATCCAGAGCCTGGATTTTAGACTCAGGTGACCTGAATTCTGAAGGTGTTCTTGCACCCACATTGAGCAATGGCACTAGAATTTCAGGGTCAGTGACATGGGGGATCAAGGCTTAGAAAGACCCAATTTAAGGCTTCTCTGTATTGGCTGACAGCTATAACCAGCTTATAAGTGTTTTCCCACGTGAGTAAACTAGGGAGGATTGTAACAGACATGCTTACTTCCTTTGATGCCATCCTTGTATCTTTCCCTAAGATCTGAATCAATTACACTCACCAGTGAAAGGATCATTTGACTAAGATCTATGTCTGTAGGCTCATTCTCATCCTTTCTCAAACCAGTCCTGTGCTGGACTCCTTTCTGGAGAATACCACAGAATGGGGGTGTGTTTAACATCATTACACGAACTTCTAACTACATTATATACTAATTATATGTACTCAAAAAATTCACCACTAGAAGGTTCACAAAATTAAAATACAAATAAGTAAAACAAAAATCATAGAAGTAATCACACAAAATGGTTTGTGAGGTTTTCTTATAATTCTCACATGCTGAATATTTTCTTTAGTTGACCACTAGACATCAAAGAAAAGACGTAAATGCAAAAACTCTTTAATTGAGAAAAATCTATTTTTTAAAAAGGAAGCTATTTCACTCAATCAATTTTAGTGTTGGAATACAAGAATTCTCAGGAGAAAAAGCCAATTGCTATAGCTTACAAAAGAGCAAACCAGGATCCAGGAAAGTAGAGGAAAATAGCTAAAATATGTGGTTGATAGTAAAGCCAGAACTGGAACCAAGGTCCAGTATTAGTGCCAAGACCTGTGGTCTTTCCTCTATATCACAATATGTTTACATATTTTAGGACTCAGTAATAATACATTGCATAAAGTAAACTCTCAAATGTTCATTGGATATTTTACTGAAAAAGAAGCAAATATCTAACTGCAAGGGAAATATTAAATTCATACTCTTAAATCAGATCACGATGGGATTCTTATTTTTGTTACTGCTCTCAGGTCACTAAAGAGATCTCTAGAAATTCAATGAGCCAATTCACAGTTCATCTTCTAGCCAGACTTCTAACTGTATATCCAGACATTAAAACACAGATCTTGAAAACAAATGCAAAAGCATTTTGCTTTTGTATTGAAAAAAATGAAATTCATCTAAGCATCAAGAATGGATTATAACTTTACCATTTACTACAAAGTATATGGATAATCAACTAAACAACCTATAAAATTAAAAACGAGAAGTCATTCCATACTGTTGCTCCAATCTATTTTTTAAAAAAAGAATGCAATTACCAGTTTGAGGCAGTAGAATTTTGGAATCTTCAGATATTTTACTTGTAGGCACAATCCATGGCTTTTGACTTGAAGCTACAGGAAAAAAGAAATGGAATTCACTGAGAATTTGTTTGAGAGAATAAAGAGACAGAAATAGGTTGCTGGTGTGGTTAAGTGGCTACCAGTAGCCTGAAATAAAAAACACATACTGATCCAATTAAACATCATCACATATCAAGAAGAAATCAATATGCACCCATTCAGAGAGCATTTGAGTACAGACTAGGAGACTAGAGTTTGGTGTCATACTCTCACCTTTTTGAGGATGGAAAACTCACTAAATGGGCTATATATGGAATTAATTGATTGATAATTGTTACTGAATTTGTAGAAAATCCAATCAGAGAAATAGTTGTTTTTGGCTTTTTTTTTTTTTTTAAACCAAATCAACCACTTGTTTGGCTTAGTTGACTGAATTCAGCAGTTCATTGAGTTTTGCATAGATAAGATCCAGTAAACGTGTTCTACAGAATTAAGCAATCACCACCCACGACGTAACACCAGATTTAAGGTGCTGTTATTACCCAAGGTGCCCCCAGGTTTCTCAAAAGGGAAGGGTGTTTTTGCCTGAGGAAATTCTGGAAGCCTTTTCGGAGCTGCAATGAAACACACAAGAAATGTTATGGCTTGAAGTGCGAGTAAGAGAAAAGGTTTTTAAAATCTCAAGCTTCAAAAACAAAAAACAAACACACAAATGCAAATTGCTCAGGTAAGGTAAGGGACTGTTAGTAGTATATATTTCTTACTCCTGTGTTTCAATGATGGATAATATAAGACAGCTTCTTTTTCTATTTTGTATAATCAAGCCACTGCATTTGAGGAGTTTGGGTTCTTTTTTTCACCCTTATTAAACTAGTGTCCTAATTTCTTCAGCTATGCGTACATGTGTTCTCAGATATATTAAGTTTAAACTCAAGTCAAGCACCAAACACATATGAACTAGAAAATGTCTGTTGAATAGTTTTGAAAAATAGAATTTCAGTAACTACATGACTTTATATTTAAGCTCCCCCAACAACTTTTTTGACATTGCACGGAAATTCTAAGAATTCTAAGAAGCAGTCTGCAGAAATATCATAAATATATCTTCTCTTTCAAGAGAAACAGTTGAGTGGAAAGATATTTAGGAAAAATATAGGAAATAATTTATTCAGTGACACAATAATGTTGAATTAAAAGAATCAAAGAGAAAATCTAAATATGACTACCCCCAAGAAAAATTACCAAAGGATTTGTCATAGAGAAAGACTCTTTAGGATCCTAAATTATAAAATAAAGAATTTATAACATTTAAGGGCTTGGTATTGGAGAGTTTATTGTTCTATAAGCCATGTGTCCCTTCTTTTCTGTGAGGAGATAAATTTGAATGAATTAGCCTAAGGACTTCTTTCAAGCATGCATAATATTTCCAAGGTAATAATAAACTGCAGTGTTTAATAATTTTTACCTAGAGTGCTCAGTGGCAATTCAAACCTAGGTATTAAAATAGTTTGCGGTGTTTCGGGGGTCCTTCCCCTGAGAACTGCAATAAAGAAGAATTCAGTTAGAAACTCCCTGAGTCAGGATTTGACATTGTGGCTTAACCATGTCATGTGAGGCATGCTCATAACAGAGGGTGCATTGGGCAGATGATGCCTTTCATAGAAATAGCTGGCTTTCCCTAGAAAAGTTTTACATAGTTATAATTTGAAGGTATATGTTCCAATGGCCATGGTGTGGCATGGAAGATCAACATCACAAGTACAGAACAAAATATGTACATGCTGCTCCTTTTTTTTTTTTTTTTTTTTTTTTTTGGAGAAGAGAATAAAGCAGGTTAGATTCTCTTGGGCCAAGAAGCAGCTAACTTGCATGACATGAAATTCTTAGTAAAAGGCATGACACTTTGGGGGATCCTCCTTAAGTTTAGTACACACAAGGCTTGGAAAAGCCAACTGAAATGGAAAGCACAGACATAGTCAAGACTCTCACTCCTCCAAGCTTTGTAGGTTAAAAGGCTGGCATTCTGTTTTTCTATACCTCCCAAGAGACTGGTAAAAAGGGTGTACAGTTAGCATATAGCATCCAGAGCTGCCTAGAGTATTAGTCATCAGGATCAAGGTATGTCGTTAACTCTTTAATGGAATTGGTCTGAGAAATAGAAGATGAACTACTGCCAGTGAGGTAGGAAAGAAAGTGGGGAGGATGGGAAGCCAAGGCATTGGGGTTACTTTTGTATGAGGGTTGGGAGGTTTTTTGTTTTTTTTTTTTTTAAGAAGAAAAGTTCTTAGAATTACCCGTTATTGTTTCTGAAATGTCTAATGCACTAGACACAGTGGGTTTAGTGGTTCTTGGAACTGATTCAGGAGTCACTGGAAGGTAAAAAAGACGACTTTACAAATTAAGATAAAATGATGAAACAACTCAAGACCATAAGGCACTTTTGTTGCCCTTTAGAATTAGAACTGACACTTACACGGACTAATTCTTTTCAAGTTAATTATGTTAAGGGCTCCCTGGCTTGTGTCTAAACTGACACCTCCTCCCAACCCTTCCTTTCTGGGTTTGGCCACTTTCCATGTGTTCCAAAGAGCACGTGGAATTGACCCCCATGGAAGCATTTATCAGATTAATCATAATTTTGGGTCTGCCCTTTTTTCTTAGCACAAAGTCTGGGGTATAGTAAGCAAGCACATGATAAATATTTATTTAAAAAGTTAATAAATGGGCAGATAACATAATGACCCAGGTCAAAAAGATTTATAGAACTATTACATTTTTAAGACTTCTCTCTTCCAAACTGTAGTCAACATGCAAAGCTTGGAACTGGGTTGAAATTATGAGGATTCAAATGCTCAGTCACAGGGTTGTTTCAAGTGCTAGATCAAAGGTAAAGATGACCTTCAGGTAAATAGTTTTTGAGGAATAAGAACCAGGATCACTGAGATCTGGAATGAATTGTGAGCTAAACAATTCCAGAATTTTGTAGGGTAAGGATATGAAATAAACACAGTAACACTGAATAATGAATTATGGTGTTTGCCTAAGTGTTTCTGAAGTGGAAAATCCTGAAGAAGCTTTGGCAGAGAACTAAGAACTCTGTTGACTCCCATCAGATACTATGCCAAGAGAAGAAGTGTAATTGGGAATGCTTTTCTTGCTATTGGCTAATTATATTGAAATCAGAAAACTACCTGGAATTTCATTCAAATAGCTTATTCCAGCATCAGAGTCTACCCTTGATCCAACTCCCATGAAGGTGGGGGATGGAAGGTCCATTTCTCACCTTTAGGTAGAACCAAGTACTTCTTACTCTGTCAGAAATATTTCTACTTGAATAGGTTTCTTGAAATCAAGCCATTTTATTTCCCCACCAATCTTCATTTTCTCTGGACTAGTTAGGAGTCCAAGAGTTTAGTACAAGGTAAATATCACTGATATTTCAATTTATGGCAATTTTATGGGTTAAAAAATTCACTTTAGATTGGAGTTACTTTGGTAAATGTAGATTTGGAGGAATTCTTGCCAGATATTTGTTTCACAGAGCTCTGGATGAAGTGGTATTGCTCTGGCAAAAACTCTGTAGTTCAGATAATAATGTGTCCCCAGTGGGCTGGACTTGGGCAGTTCATTCATAGAAGACATGCTGAATGTTTGTTAGTAATGGTTGATAAACTGGGGAAAATGCATACTGCGTTTATTCTTTAAAGGATTTTTACTGAACTATTAGGTAGTTTCTACACAAGCATTGTTAATATTCAAGAGACATTGTTACTAAATGATTCCAAGGTATTTTCATAGATATTAAACTATGGACTTATGAGGGATAATGGCATTTTGCTAAACCAATCACTTGTGAAAGTGAAGAAATGAAAAAATGCTCTCGTGTCTTCTTATAAAAGGAAAGCACCAAAACCATGGTATTACATCTTAGTATAAAAATATTTCAGAATGTTGCGGTAACAACTTTCACTTAAAGTGAAAAACACAGCTTCCATATTACATATCAATTATAGAATTCAATGGTTCATTTTGCATCTGCTGTTTTTCCAAACATTAAAGACCCAGAATCTCCTTCTGTTGTGTGCTTATGACCAAAATGAATTTCCTACTGGCTCTTCACTGAAAAAAAAATACAGGCTTGTCAATCAGTTACTATTTGAAAAAACATATTATTTATTTTCTCTAAGTTAATAACGTAGGGATCTCATTACCTGTTATGGGCTGTGCTGGGATTTTTTCTATCTCTGGTGTTTTAGATTCAGCAGGCAGTGCCAAGGTTTCATTCTTAGCTAAAAAAGTCAGAAAACAAACAATTTATCTCACTTCCTCATAATAGAGGGTCCAAATATAATTCCCTCAAAACAATCAAGCAACAGACTATTTCAAGAAATCTATTCTGCTCTTATCCCTTCCCACCAGGCAGTCAATAAATTTATTGTGCATTTCTACCAGGGATTAGTATTAGTAGTGACAGTCTTCAGAATGCCTTCTCATTAACCCTAGGTAATTCTTTAAGATCTAAGTTGGCACTTGAATGAGGAAAAAAATCACAACCCAGTACTTGGATAGCTCTCAAGTCATTCTGACTCATAAACAGAGTTTCCTGAAGGCACAGCTTGTAAGGCATAGCAAATGCTCCCTGGAATTTTATATTCAATCACTCCTAATTTTTTTTTTTAAATCAATGAATAGAAATTATCCATTATTATGCATGGTAAAAAATATAATAGGCTATGGCTCTAAAGTTTTAGAAAAACATGACTAACACACATAGGAAAGTAAGTTATTTGAAGATATTTGTGGTTAGGAAAAAATACCAACAGTTATTTATTTGAACCTCATGTTAACATAGATATTTTTGGGGGGGTCTGTGTGGGAATTCAGTGTAAAAAAATGAAGTCTGTTTTTTTATTCTATTTCTTTTCTCTTCTGACAATTATTCAGGAAACTTTCTTCTAAAATTTAGGTATTCCTTTTCAAAGAAAGTACATTTCTGTACCAGAATTGCCCAATGATTAAGATAGTCTCCATATTCTCCAAAATGCACTTAGGATTAACTTGATTCAGCTATTTAGCACACTGAATCAATGACCTACTTATAATATTTTGAAACAGTCTAGTGGCATGAAAGAATTCATTCATCTTTGAGATACCCTGATCATGTTGCCTTGAACTGATTATAATCAGATGGGATTTTTTAAGAGTCCTAAGGCTGTAAGGAACTTCTTGAGTTTCTCAGCTTTGGCACTACTGACATTTTGGGCTGGACAATTGTTTTTATGGAGGCCTTTCCTGTGAAATGTAGGATATTTAGCAGCATCTCTGGCCTTTACTCACTGGATTCCACCCTTCCACAGCTGTGACAACCAAAAAATGTCTCCAGACACTGCCAAATATCCTGGGGAGGGGACAAAATTGCCCTCTGTTGAGAACTACTGATCTAATATGTTCTCTCAAAGTTCTTTGAGGATGTAAATTTTGTGACTTCTTCCTATAGTTCACATCACTGTTGTAAAGACCATTTTCTTCCTTTCAGTTAACATGGGCACAAAATATTCATTTACTTCTGATGGACTTAAAGACAATTATAAAGTCATCCCTTTCACAAAGATCATGGAAGCAAATCAATTTTCAATCTGTATTATGGAAGTATATGATAGATTCCTAGAGCTTATGATTTTCAGGAGTGATTTGAGATGCTAGAAATAGGCGTCACAAGTGCTAGTGTACTTACCATAGCTATCAGTCAAGTGTGTGTTCTGAATTGCTGTGCTCATGAAGCTGTACAGCATGTTGATACAACAGAAATGTTTAATACCATTGTTCAAATTAATTTAGCAGGACATAAAGAGAAGGGACTTTTTCTGGAATAACTAAAACAATAAACAGATCCAGTAAAATTTTATGATAAATTCTATTTTTTAGATTTCTAAATCTCATCAACATTTTTTTCCTTCTTCTTTTGTAGTCACAGCTTTGGTTTAGAACCACTGTGAGTGTTAGCACAGGAAAAAAAGTTCAGATTACAAATTTTGATGGGCTCTAGTCCTGTTATTTTCAGCATGTACCACAGGAAGTTGTTTTTTTTTTAAATGTAGTTTTTTTCAATGATCTCTTCTTTTTCAGTGTCCTCTTCTCCTTCAGGATTATTTTTGCTAATCCTTTCCTTCCAGTGTAATATCCTACACTCTTGGTGTTTCCCTGGCTGACTAGGACTGTGTATTTATTTATTTTAAAAAAATATTTATTTATTTTAACCTCCAGATTCTAGACTTTCAGGCAATGCTCTGAATTGCTTTGCTTTAGCTCCTTATGCATGCCCTTACGGGGTAATACCATTAACCTAAAATTAGGCTGCTAATGAAGAAAAACAGTAAACTACCTTCCTAAGAGGTGTTTGTATTCTCTACCCATCACTAATTCCTTACAGAAGCATACCGTATTTCTAAACATGGCCCTTCGGGCATGAGAGAAATTGATTGAAGGGAAAGAACTTGAATGGGGACTCTTTGTGACTCCTATCAAGCCATGAGCATTCATCTACACTACCTATGTACAACTGGTCTTGGCAACAGCAGAGTAAAATGCCATAGAACACGGCCTAAACCCCAGGAAATTCCTTTTCCTCTCTGATTCTTCTGTACTGTTTTTCAACACAGTTGTTTCCTTTCATTATTGGCAGGCTAAGTCTTGGCTTTGGCAAACCTTTTTTATGTCCCTGGGAGGTGTGTGTATTACTAGCTTTCTTGTTTATTTCTCTCATTATTCATACCATGTGTTTTTAGAACAAAAGCTATTAATTTCTTGATGTCCCACATTGGGTCCTGCTGGAATAGGATATTATTTTTAGGATTTAACCCCTTACACAGTAAGACTTTTCTGAATTGCAGTGATAAATAACTTCAGGAAAGTTTATTTCTCCTTCATTGGTATAAAGAACTGTTTATGCTCACACTCTTCATAAAAACCAGCAAATCTAAAATGTAATTTGTAACATAGTCTAAAATGGTACATTTGATGGGTTTACTGGACATCTTCAAACATACTGCCTATCAGTCTCTTCAATGTGTAAGAAATTCACCATGTATTCAATTTAAGATAGGTGCTTCCCTAGAAATAAGTTTTAAAATACATTTACTATTTGCATTTTAATTTGTCTTCATTAAAATCACACTTAATCCTGAAGTTTTAGTGATTCGTATCAGAATAACAAAAGCAAAAAGCAAAGCAAACCAAAAAATCAATTGTTTAATTCTCTAAATTAAAGAAAATGAAAAGCTTGAACTGATATTAAGATAGCAGGTGCAACTCTGCAAAAACAAAACAAAACAAAAAATTTAGGAAATAGTCCTGAAAACCAAGAACTAAGGAACAAAACACATTTCAGTTCAACAGTGACATTTCTCCAAAGACGACATACAGATGGCCAAAAAGCACATGAAATGATGCTTGACATCACTAATTATTAGAGAAATACAAATTAAAACTACAATGAGGTATCAGTCACACCTGTCAGAATGGCCATCGTCAAAAAATCTACAAACAATAAATGCTGGAGAAGGTGCGGAGAAAAGGGAACCCTACTACACTGATGGTGGGAATGTAAATTGGTACAGCCACTATTGAGAACAATATGGAGGTCCCTTAAAGAACTAAAAGTAGAACTACCATATGACCCAGCAATCCCACTCCTAGGCATATACATGGAAAAAAACAGAATTCGGAAAGATACAGGCACCCCAATGTTCATTGCAGCACTACTTACAATAGCCAGGACATGGAAGCAAACTAAATGTCCATCAACAGAGGAATGGATAAAGAAAATGTGGTATATATATACAATGGAATATTACTCAGCCATAAAAAAGAACAAAATAATGCCATGTGCAGCAACGTGGATGGACCTAGAGATTGTCATACTGAGTGAAGTAAGTCAGACACAGAAAGACAAATATCATATGATATTGCTTATATGTGGATCAAAAAAAGGGTACAAATAAACTTATTTACAAAACACTAGTAGAGTCACAGATGTAGAAAACAAACTTATGGTTACCAGGGGATAAGGGAGGTAGAGGGATAAATTGGGAGACTGGGATTGACAAATACACACTACTATATATAAAATAGATAACTAATAAGAACCTACTGTATAGCACAGCGAACTCTACTCAATACTCTGTAATGGCCTATATGGAAAAAGAATCTAAAAATGAGTGGAGATATATATATGTATAACTAATTAACTTTGCTGTATACCTGAAACTAACACAACACTGTAAATCAACTATACTCCAATTAAAAAAAAAAAGCGACAGCAGTGGTGTGGGAAAAACTCTGCTCATTTTCAGTCTCCTTCACAAATCCTGGTTTTTGAATTTTGATGAACAGATTAGGGACCAAATCAGTAAGAGACTGGCCAGCTCCTTCCTTTTCTTCTCCTTCCGAACAACTCTTTCCCAAGAGGCCAAAACGAGAAACAAGAAAATCACAAATAGGAAAGCTCACTGGTAAAGACAAACATACAGTAAAAGCAGGAATTCATAAGCAAACATGATGTCAAAACCAGCAACTGTAAGAGGAAAGTACAAACACAGGAAATCAGAATTGCATTTGAAATTAAGAGACCAGCAACTTAAAACAACCTTGTATATATACAGACTGCTTTTTCAAAACCTCATGGGAAATGCAAACCAAAAAACTACAATAGATACACACACAAAGAAGAAAAACCTACCCAAATACAACACTAATATGGTCATCAAACCACAAGAGAAGAAAAAAGGAAGGGAAGAAAAAAGACCTACAAAAACAAACCCAAAACAATTAAGAAAATGGCAATAGGAATATACATATTGATAATTACCGTAAATGTAATTGGATTAAATGCTTCAACCAAAAGACACAGACTGGCTGAATGGATACAAAAACAAGACCCATATATATGCTGTCTACAAGAGACCGATTTCAGACCCAGGGACACATACAGACTGAAAGTGAGGGGATGGAAAAAGGTATTCCACACAAATGGAAATCAACAGAAAGCTGGAGTAGCAATACTCATATCAGACAAAATAGACTTTAAAATAAAGGCTGTTACAAGAGACAAGGAAGGACACTACATAACAATCAAGGGATCAATCCAAGAAGATATAACAATTGTAAATATATATGCACCCAACATAGGAGCACCTCAGTATATAAGGCAAATGCTAACAGCTATGAAAGGGGAAATTAACAGTTAACACAATAATAGTGGGGAATTTAACACCCCAATTACACCAGTGGACAGATCATCCAGACAGTAAATTAATAAGGAAACACACGGCTTAAATGACACATTATAAAAGATAGACTTAATTGATATTTATAGGACATTCCATCTGAAAGCAGCAGAATACATTTTCTTCTCAAGTGCACACAGAACATTCTCCAGGATAGATCACACAATAGAAAAGATAGAACTTAATTGATATTTATAGGACATTCCATCTGAAAGCAGCAGAATACATTTTCTTCTCAAGTGCACACAGAACATTCTCCAGGATAGATCAAATCTTGGGTCACAAATCAAACCTCGGTAAATTTAAGAAAACTGAAATCATATCAAGCATCTTTTCCGACCATAGCGCTAGGAGATTAAAAATCAATTACAGGAAAAAAAAACTGTAAAAAACACAAACACATGGAGGCTAAACGATATGTTACTAAATAACCAGTGGATCACTGAAGAAATAAAAAGGAAATCAAAAAATAGCTAGCGACAAATGAAAATGAAAGCACGATGATCCAAAACCTATGGGACACAACAAAAGATGTTCTAAGAGGGAAGTTTATAGCAATACAATCTTAGCTCAAGAAACAAGAAAAATCTCAAATAAACAACCTATCCTTACACCTAAAGCAACTAGAGAAAGAACAACAAAAAAAACAACAACAAAATACCAAAAGTTGAAAGAAATCATAAAGATCAGATCAGAAATAAATGAAAATAAATGAAGGAAACAAACCTATGGGACACAACAAAAGATGTTCTAAGAGGGAAGTTTATAGCAATACAATCTTAGCTCAAGAAACAAGAAAAATCTCAAATAAACAACCTATCCTTACACCTAAAGCAACTATCTCGAGAAAGAAGAACAAGCAAGTCTTTCCCAGGCACGAGGCTAAGTATTATATAGGCTCTGGGCAGAGAACAGGTGAGTGCAAGAGTCCTGAGCTCTGGTTCTAAACACGGTTCACTCAGGGAAATTAATGTGGAAGCTTCCTGGCTTTTAGCACAGCATTTAGATGATGTAGAGTTGAGTCTCAGGGTTTACAGATAAACAGGAGGTGATCAAGTCTGATGCACAAATTAAAGAAATAAAGCCTAGAATCACTTGTCTACGTTCTTGGAAGTAACTCACCATAGGACTAACAGGTATGAATGTTTTACAGTAAAAATGTAACAACCGCACAAAATCATAAAGATTTATGGGCAAATATGTTCATATCTTAATAAAATGGTGATGCATAGATTTTGAAAATTTTTCCAAAATTCTAAGTCCACTAATTATGCTTTTCTACCCATTTATTAAGGCTTTGCTCCTCCTTCTTCCAGGAAATTCTCAAATTAACAGCTAAGGAGAACGTAAAAGTTTACCTTTTAGAACTGTTACAATCTGATCACTTAACATCAAACAAGTAAACAGGTCAGACCTCCAATGAGGGAGGAGAAATTAAGTCTGAGGTTCCTGTGTGGGTGGGTCCTGTGCCTGTGTAAATCACAATTATGTCCCGAGCCACTTGCAGTTCTGGCCCCGAGTAATGCTTAATAAATATTTGTTGAATAAATGTTGCCAAACAGGGGCTTGGGCCTGCTTCCACACCCATAAAATGTGAAGATTCAAGTATATAAGTGCTGAAGTTCTTAGCCATTGCCTAGTTCAAGAAAAATATTCTACATTTTTAAGTCTTGTTCAATTTCCACCACATCATGACACCTTCTTCCATATTTATCAGTGGCCCAAGACATTCTCCAGAGACTTTAGAGGGGTGGTTCTCAAAGTGTGGCTTCCAGACCAGCAGCACCAGTATCACCTGAGTACTGGGTAGAAATGCAAATTCTCAGGCCCCACCCTAGACCTACGAAATCAGTATCCTGGGGGTGAGCCGAGCAGCCTGGGTGTAACAAGCCTGCCAGGGCTTCCGATGCTTCATCAAGGGTGAGAGCCTCTGCTACAGAGAGAATTCAGACCAATGTGATACTCAAATGCAGCAACTAGCTTAGCCCACTGGCCACCCCAATTGTTTCCTGGACTCCTTTTACAGAATTTTGCTGTTTTTTCCCCCAAATTGTTATGTTTTATGTTTTTTAAACACTAAAATCGTATCAGGTGCTTTCTAGAAGTAGGAAGCAGTATCAATCTCAAAGTAAATAATAATTCTAACAGACCTGACCCTTACCTCAGTTACCACTGAAGATCTCTAGTGGCCCCTTGATAGTATAGTATAATAAGTATAATTTATAACAATGACTCCCTTTGAAAATTATACCTGTATAAATGTGTATATTTTGCTTAATTTGATCATTCACTCTTCTTTCATAAATATAAATATAAAATAACTATTTCCCTATAGAATGTGATTTATATGAATAACTCCAACACGCTATCCTATCTACCCTTTACTTATTTTCTAATTTTTTTTATTGTGGTAAAAGATACATAACAAAAAATTTACAATCTTAATCATTTTTCAAGTGTACAGTTCAGTAGTATTAAATACATTCATAGTATTGTGCAACCATCACCACCATGCATCTCCAGAACTCTCCTTATCTTGTAAAACTGAAACTCCATACCATTAAACACTAATTCCCCATTTTCCTCCTTCTCCAGTCTCTGGCAGCCACCATTCTACTTTCTGTCTCTAAGAATCTGACTACTCTATGTACATCATATAAGTGGAAACACACAGTCATTTTGTCTTTTGTGACTGGCTTATTACACTTAGCATTATGTCCTCAAGGTCCATTTATACTTTAGCAAATGTGAGAATTTCCTTCCTTTTTAAGGCAGAATAATATTCCATTGTATATATACACATTTTGTTTATCAATTCATCTGTTGATGGACACTTGGATTGTTTCCACATTTTAGTTATTGTGAATAATGAGTGTACAAATATCTCTTTAAGACCTTTTCCCCACCCAGTTCTTTTGGTTATATACCCAGAAGTGGAATTGCTGGATCATATGGTAATTCTATTTTTAATTTTTTGAGGAATCGTCATACTGTTTTCCACAGCAATTGTACCATTTTATATTCCCATCAACAGTGCACGTGCCTGTCCCTTAGTTTTTACTTCGAGATCCTCAAACAGCTCATTTGCTAGATCCCCTGGATATCCTAGGAATATCACTGCTAGTACTGTCACTGCAAAGTTCACATATAGATCTTTGCTGCTTACCTAACTGTGTCTTGATTGCATCCGAAACCTCAAACATTATGGAGGTAGGAAGTTTTATGGTGGTTTCATTAAGACCTGGAATAACCAGGTGGACTGAAAGAAAACAGAAGAAAAAGAAAATGCATCCCATCACAAAGTTCAGAGCATTAGAAACCATGAAATTTAGTGCTTATTTTGCTTAGTCAATTTTAACCCAAATTTTAAAATGTTGGAAAAAATATGACAGTAACTTTTTTTTTTTTTTTTTTTTTTGTGGTACGCGGGCCTCTCACTGTTGTGGCCTCTCCCGTTGTGGAGCACAGGCTCCGGATGTGCAGGCTCAGCGGCCATGGCCCACGGGCCCAGCCGCTCCGTGGCAAGTGAGATCCTCCCGGACCGGGGCACGAACCCGTATCCCCTGCATCGGCAGGCGGACTCTCAACCACTGTGCCACCAGGGAAGCCCGACAGTAACTTTTATACAGAATCTTTTTCATATTCAGAAGTGAACAACCAGAATATTCTGGCTTTTAATCCATAGACCCCAAAATTGTAAAATGGTTGCTTAAAATGTGTGAACAAACACCATTATTAATAATAACTTTTAAAAGAGTAATTCAATATGACAAAGACTCCCTCATAACAGCAACAGTCCTGTGGGGTAGGCAGGAGGGGAGCCATCATGCCCAAGAGACACAAGCTAGACTTGTTTCTCTAACACACTAGGATAGAGGTAGCATCTCTGGGATCCTAGCCTGGGATGGACACAAGCCAGGATGCTAAATACTGAAAGTAAATGAACCAACATCAATTTAACAGACCTGCTCACAGTGCAAAATTCCGTAAGGCCTTATTATCAAAAAAAGAGCCTGACTTGACTAATGTAGGTGTAGATTTCAAGATAGACTCACCCAGTATTGTTCCTCCATAGGGAGTCTTTTCTGGGGATTTAGTTGAGGCCCTGTGAGTAACATTCTGAATCACTGTTGAAATACCAAAAGATAACAGTGTGAATGGAAAAAAAATAGTCAGGAAGCAGAAAGAAGCTAATAACATGACACCACCTGCACTGGAGAAACTCTGATCTAACTTTTTAGTTAAATAGAAAGGAACTCATTGGGCTGGCTACACAGGCAACGAAAGGTCTAGAAGGCACATCTTATCTTAATTCCTGTGCCTTTAAGTAATGAAAGTGTTCCATTCTAATTAGCTAAGAATTTCCTTTCTCAGCTCTGCTCCCTGCAGCCTACCCAAGTTAAAGAACCAGCACAAAATGAGGCAAAGACTGACACAGTAAATAAAGAGATTTAGGAAATGTATATTTTCAGAGCAAAGAATCTTTGGATAATTCCAATACTGACTGACACTGTTTTGAGAATACACTTGGGACATTGTGTTTCCTTAAAATGAAAGCTATTTTAAGTGCTCAATCTCTTCCACCAAGAAACTTTCTGGAAATCATGGAGTCATTTAAATAATTTGAAAAACTGAAAGTCAAAACAGAAAGGAGTGGATGCTGAAATAAAACTACTCTTAAAACCTGGATTTCTTTACTTTCCTTAAAGTTACCTCTATATCATAGTTATCATTTCATTAATCCAAATATCCTATTAATGATTTTCTACATGTAAACTCTCTTAATCCTGAAGAAAGCCACATATATTTAACTGGCTTTTTAAAACTTAATGCTTGTTAGGGTTGCTCTGTCCCTTGCTGTCCAGCCAATGTGCTTTACCAAGACCTGGCCTAACAGTACAAGAGTCAAAATTATCTGTCAACTTCTAATTTACTCGACTGATTTCTTCAAACTTTTCCTGAAAAATAATCAGAAAAATTGAAAAAATATGTGCTATGTTTAATCATCTCCGTTTAAAAAGTATATTAAAATAGTTCTAAACACATAGCCAGAGCAGACACATACAAATTACCTTGCTTGATGATTGTTACTGGGATTAGCTTTCTTGGGACATACGATGGCTGAAAAGAGAGGAGGAGAGTCAACTTTTGAGTTACTGTTAACTTAAAAAAATAAATAAGTAAAAAAACTGGAAGTAGACCTTGTCTTTAGTGATGTTCCCCATGACACAGGTTTAACAGCTGCTGAAAAGATCTTTAGTACATATATCTGCCTCTATTTTATTGTACTCATTTGGTTTTCCCCATAAGTGTCCAAAGATTTGACAGAAGCAGTTTCTTCTAGACTCTCATTAGTTTAATTTACTTAGAAACTGCAATGGAAAGAAATTAAATCCTCTGAATTGAATACTAGTTTATTTTCACTTCATTTGAGATGTGAACCAGTCAAATTCTGTCTTTACATTTCCTCTCAAAAAAAGATTTCAAGCTACATATTCTTTTCAAACCAATCAACATCAATTGTCTGAGTATGCCCCACCGCTGCCCTGCTACCTCAGACACAACTACCGTGAACTCCTGACGCCAAGTATTTCCTTGTCCATGAAGGCTGAGCTGGGACTCAGATCCAGACATTTCTACCTCCAAAGCCTGTACTTTTAACTATTCTGTACATATTCATGCCCAGAGGACCTCAAAATTGGAAAGGCAGGTCCCAGAGGACTGTGCATTCTCCCTTCTTCCAAGTTGCTTCAGACGTCCCACAGGAAGTTTTTTGTGGTACGTGGGCCTCTCACTATTGTGGCCTCTCCCGTTGCAGAGCACAGGCTCCGGACGCGCAGGCTCAGCGGCCATGGCTCACGGGCCTATCCGCTCCACGGCATGTGGGATCTTCCCGGACCGGGGCACGAACCCGTGTCCCCTGCATCGGCAGGCGGACTCGTAACCACTGCGCCACCAGGGAAGCCCCCCACAGGAAGTTTTGAGCTAGGGGCACGTTTAGTGTTAACTTTACAGTGGAGTCATCACTGGAGATTGTGAGCCAAGGATAAGACGTCCATGGGAGAGACACGGAACAGGATAAGAGAAGGGCAGCAAATATACAGAGAAGAATTAGATTGAGGTAAAGGCGTAAGCATGACCTGCATTTTTTGATGCTTGATTTAACCTGTATGCATGGTATAGATACTCCATGTACTAGATCTGCTGACAATCCAGGATATGCTGAATGAGGTACTTAACCACATAGGTGTTTACAGTTGTGAACAGAAGAGATTTGCTAACATGTTCCCATTCTAATAAACGATATGCCCATAATAAAGAAGTGCCACAATACCACGTTTACTGTTGGCTATTTTTCTTCTTGTAGTAAAGTCCTTATGTTTAAAAAACACAAAAAATAAAAGTTTACTTTTATCAGATTATTTTTAAAAAGTATCTATACTTCTTGTATTGTATATTGGCCCAGTGCTGTAGACTGAATGCTTGTATCCCCCCCAAAATTCACGTGTTGAAACTTAATCCCCAATGTGATGGTATTTGGAGGGGGTCCTTTGGGAAGTAAATAACTCATGAGGGTTCCACCCTCCTGAATGGGATTAGTGCTCTTATGACAGAGAACTTCCTCCACCCTTCCACCATGTGAGATGCTTGTCTGTGAGCCAGAAGTGAGTTCTCCCCAGACACCAAATCTGCCAGTGCCTTGATCTTGGACTTCCCAGGCTCCAGAGCTGTGAGAAATAATTTACTGTTTAAGCCATCCAATCTGTGGTATTTTTGTTATAGCAGCCCTGATGCACTAAGACACCCAGTAATTTCCTACTTAGCAGTCTAGCCTAAGGAAGTAATCAAAGATACAGGCATCATTTACATGTAAGGGTGTTTATTACCACAATGTGAAACAACCTCATCATTCCAAAGCAGAGGTTTTGTTAAATAAATTATGGTTCAAATTTCTGACATCTATTTACTAAAGTGGGAAATATGTACAGTATAAATACAAAGGACACAAATTTATATTCATAGTATAACGTAACTGTATAACAAGTATGTATAGAGGAGATAGCTCATTTTTTTTAACAGCAGTTATTTCTTATAATCTCATATTTTATTTTGTGTACCTTTCTATATTTTCCAAGTTCCTTACAAGGGTGAATTACATTTATAACTAGGAAAAGCTATTTTAACCAGCAGTCGCTTGAGCTACTATATATGCTTCTGTACTGCATAGCTCATACACTCTTGGTCAATAGAGGAATGATATAAATATAATTTATACACAACTTTTCCCAGGCAAGGGGAGGGGAATAGCAGGAATGCAAGTATAACCATCAGTAGAAAAAAAAAAAAAGTCAGCTTTGAGGTCACACTGGCAGACCTCTGGATTTATCATAAGAAAATTAAATAAGTGTACCTGCTCACAGGACCCTTCCCCAGAGAGGGACAGGCAGGCCCACAGCCCTGCCCTGGTGTGTCCACCTTACATCCACCTGTGCTGCTTCAGCGAAAGGGTTGCCACACGTGGCCTCTATCATTCCTGAGCATTTAACCCCTGCTGCAGCAGCCTCCAGTTCCACAGGGGATGCTGGCCCGCGGAGCCACACTGTCCTTCCCAGAGCTAATAATCACGTTCGACAGAGCTGTGTCTACCGTTCCAAAATCTGTTGAATGGCTGGTCCTCTGTTTGCCCAGTGAGTCCTGCCATGTAGTGTATACTTGGCAGAGTGTGAAGTTTTTCAGAGACACATCACATTATAGCAGAAACGCCTATCGGTTGCTGTGCTGATTGCCTTTGAACGGCATTATCCCAACTCTTATTTCCTTCCCTGTGGATGATTTCTTTTAAACAAGTTTTTGACAAAAACAAATGGAAAATATTCCACTCTTGACATGAATGGAACACAGTGTCTGTTTGAGTTCTTATATGGGTACAGACCAGTGTACTGTTAAGATGATGACACGACTATATGGGCAGCGTGTGCTGCCGAAAAACAAGGAAACCATTTAGCTGCAGAATCCAGTTCTTTCTAGACCTATAATTATTCTCTTGCCCAATCTACAATCCAAAGATGCGCCAAGACTAATGAGCAAGTACTAGCTCCCTCTCTGTAAGTAGGGTTTTTTTTAGTTGAAATATAGTTGATTTATGTTGTGTCAGTTTCAGGTGTACAGCAAAGTGATTCAGATTATATATATATAAGAATGTATATATATGTGTACATATATATATATATTCTTTTTCAGATTCTTTTCCCTTATAGGTTATAACATAACATTGAGTATAGTTCCCTGTGCTCTACAGGTCCTTGTTGGTTATCTATATTATACATAGTAATATGTATATGTTAATTCCAACCTCCTAATTTCTCTCTCCCCTCCCCTTTCCCCTTTGGTAACCATAAATTTATGTTCTATGTCTGTGGGTCTATTTCTGTTTTGTATAGAAGTTCATCTGCATCATTTTTTTAGATTCCACACATAAGTGATATCATATGATATTTGTCTTTGTCTGGCTCACTTCACTTAGTATGATCATCTCTAGGTCAAGGGCATCAGGAAAATCCTTCAGCCCAAAGTGTTTAATGCCGAAGGCTCTAAAATTCCCAGTAAGAAATCCACACTATGAATCCTTTCCCTGTGTCTTTTTATAAAAATGTAGGGAAACACCTGTAACCTGGACTTACTGAGAAATAAAATATTATGGTAATTTCCAAGTTAACAGTATGTAACCAATTACAACTCAATTTCAATTGAGTTGATTCATGCATGATGTTGTTTATAAAGTTACCAGTAACCTTTCCTTACAGTCACCGGCTTGCTGTTATGAGCAGCTATCAACGTGTATAGAAGTCTCACTGTAGCTGGTGTCGGGTGTCAGGGTGGGAAGCGAGGTAGTGAAAGTCCTGCATCCCACAAGATGCTGCGACAGTTTTGCTGGGGTGGCCTCAGCACGGTACTACCGCTCCCCACAGACACCACCCTGGTACCAGTTTTCTTTCTTAGGCCATTTCCTCCTTGGCTCTCTTTTCTTTGCTGCTTGTTGACCCCATTCCTGCAGCAAACCTCCATCACCACTTCCTTCCTCAGCTCTCATCCCTCCCTTCAGCAATTATTTTTTAAATGTTTATTGTATGTCAGGAAGTGAGCATATTTCCCTCCTACCCTTTAAAGGATTAATTATTTTTTCAGTTTTGAGAAATTCTATTCCTTAAGAACCCAGGTTGTGCTATATCCTGAGCAGGGTGACTGGCTAAGGGAATTCAATTTTACCATTTTTCTGGGGACACTGTGGCTGAGTATCCAGTTGGTGAGATTCAATGGGGAGAGGATGCTGAAGTGGTAAAAGGCAATGCCCCTGAGGGCCAGTCCAGCTTGCTTTCCAGTCCTGGTTAGGGAAAACCTACACTCATCTAGAAATAACCACAGCAGCAGTAGCCACAGGAAAGACTTTGGATTCACCCTGCATAACACTACCTTCCTCCCAATATTATTTTGAAAATTAGCTTTAATAAAAGTAGTGGTAACACCAGGGTGCTGTTCTTTGCAAGTTACTCTTTACAGGTTTGTCCATTTGATATTTTTGTGGCGGCAGCATATCCATTGTAGATTTAACTTTATTCTTAGGCCCTGAGATAAAGAGGAACTGTCCATTTGGGGAGTGGCTAAGGGTTGCTCAAAATCAAATTTCAATGACTCAAGAGCTAAACAACATGAGAAAAACTTGGGCATGTTACATTCTGGTTTTAATTCATTTTTTGGATGTCCTGACGAAAGTTATTAAATATATTGATTCAATCTAACATCTGACTAAAAGTGAATCTAACATCCTTCTTGCAAAAGTCTCCATATTTCCAGTCAGCTAGGGAGGAATCAGACATACATCTTTGGTGATATCAGCGGTCTAGACATAAAATTTTCAAGTTTCTGCTTAGGACAATGACTGCTAAGAATGGAAGGACACCTGATGTACTCACTGCATACAATCTTAGGGTGCGGGTGGGGACCACACCGTATTTTTCCCTATTCACTCACCTGCTAACTGTTACACTATAAAAATTGGTACCACTTCTCTTTCTGCCAATGATTGAAATGGCTTTTTAAAAAGGTAGGTGGATCTCTGATGGAAAAAAATGGAAGGGTGAAAATAGATGTCATATTTTAGGGGAACACTTATTCTAAGGAGATTTGGATTAATTCAATAATTAAACTTATATTTTAAAATATCTGTTAATAAATGCTACATACTTCAAAAATTTATTTTTGGTTAGTGAACTAGTTAGATAACTAAGTTTTTTTTAAATCTAGAGAGAATGTATTAAAGTTAGGTCCTTTTAGACATCATTCCTTTATTTTTTTATATAATAAAACCTAATGGGTCTTCCCTGGTGGCGCAGTGGTTGAGAGTCTGCCTGCCAATGCAGGGGACACGGGTTCGAGCCCTGGTCTGGGAAGATCCCACATGCCGCGGAGCAACTAGGCCCGTGAGCCACAACTACTGAGCCTGCGCGTCTGGAGCTTGTGCTCCGCAATGGGAGAGGCCGCAACAGTGAGAGGCCCGCGCACCGCGATGAAGAGTGGCCCCCACTTGCCACAACTAGAGGAAGCCCTCGCACAGAAACGAAGACCCAACACAGCCAAAAATAAATAAATTAATTAAAAAAAAAAAACCTAATGAACTTATTTACAAAACAGAAAGACTTACAGATATTGAAAACAAACTTATGGTTACCAAAGGGGAAATGTGATGGAGAGGAATAAATCAGGAGCTTGGGATGAACATACACACACTACTATATGTAAGATAGATAACCAATAAGGACCTACTGTATAACACAGGGAACTCTACTCAATATTCTGTGATAACCTACATGAGAAAAGAATCTGAAAAAGAATGAATATATATATATGTATAACTGAATCACTTTGCTGTACACCTGAAACTAACACAACATTGTAAATCAACTATAATCCAATAAAAAATTTTTAAAAGAACCTAATAGTAAACACTAGGTTTCACCTTGATAAAAAGAGTGTTCTTGCTTCTCAACGTGAAGAAAATAGCACAATTATCATCTGCTTTTTCTTCCGCAGTTACATGATCTCAAGTGATACAACTTATATGGGAAGAATCAGGGTTATTGTTTATGCATACATCTTTTCTCTGATTTTTCTAGAGGTGTGGGCAGGGATGATATTGAAAGTATTTAACAAGCAGTAGAAGGAAGTCACTAAACTATCAGAAGAGACTCCTGCTAAATGTCCTCTGGCACAAGTGTACTGGGACTTGCCTGCAGAACACATGCTTAGATACATGAATTACAATATATAACGTAAAAAGATGCTTAAGATGGGGCTGTATTTAACATTCAAATTTTTAATCTAAATATTATTTATCTGTTAAAAATGGATCGCCTCAAGTTCAAATTGTTTTTCACATTTCCAATCTCTTTTCAGAAGGTGTGAAGGAGTTTCTGCTGCATTTAAGTTTTAGGTATAAGCATGCATATATGAATAAAAACATTTTTCAATGTATCTTTTAGTTAAAACTCTGGAATTAGTTTCATATCTCTTGAAATACTGCCTGCTAAGATCAGTCTCAGAGATGGGTAAACATTGGATTGATATCGACTTAAAATATTAAAATATATCTCTAAAGTATCAAATCAACTTGCAGAAGCAATTCTAAATGATCATATAAGATGGTCAAAGTCTATCCCAGCTGGTTCCTTTTCAACTTACCCATGTTCCAGAGCTACCCAAATGCACAGAAGGCAGTTTGGGAAACATTTTTTCTGCTATCTACAAGGTAACAATGAAGAAAGGCTTACAGAGAAGCCTTAAAATATCTTTTCAGCTAATTCAACTTTTCCTTTGGAAATACCCAAGAGTTTCAGAGCACAGCTCCTTAGAGCTGGCTGAAGTTTGGGGTAATCTGCCTCACAGCTTGAAGTGATAAAATATCTGGCTCTGTGTCATAGATGCAGGAAGTTTCTAACTGGACCTTCTTGCCACGGCTATTTATGATGTGGAAAATAAGTTAAATTTCTTGGAAATAAAATGTCAATCATCTTTCCCAATCTTGCTGAGTAACTCACCCTAAATGAAATATTCTGCCAAAAGAAATACAAATTATTGAGATATGATTGCTGAGAAGAAGAAATGAAAGAAACGACATCAAGTCACATGTAAGATAAAGCAGGACAGCCAAGAGGATGGGAGATAAGATGTGCTTCCTAGGAAACCACTCACAACAACAGCAAGGATTGTTCTAGAAGAGAATGGAAGAGCAACTCTACTCCCTGTGATTGGATTTAAGAGAGACAAAGACAAAGGGACCTTAGGGAACAGCAGAATTCAATACCTGGCGCTAAGCCAACTGGTTAATTATTTGGGAAAAGTATATAACCTCATCAATATAGGACCTTACTGCATATAATATAGCAAAATAAAATCCACATAGGTTAGAGTTTAATTACTACAAAATCAAACCACTTATAAGACAAAAAAATAGAGAAATATTTATCTGATCTCTGGATAGGGAAGGACTTTCTAAAATATAAGGCAATTGGAGATATGACAATGGAAAAAACAAATAAGTTGATTAAGCAAATTAAGACTTGCCTATTTCAGAAATTCCCATAAACAAAATTGATAACGAATGAGCAAATAATGTTTCTAGATGATATCACAAAGAGTCTTTGCTCTTTAAAGTCTTTAAACTATTCAATAAAAAAAACCATGAGATGCCCAATAAACAAAGAACTGAAACTAAAGGTCATTAAATGGAAAATACAAATGGCTAATAAATAAGTGAAGAAAGTGCTGCTTTATCAGCAATCAGAAATAGAAATTTAAAAACCATTTTATACTATTATACTAGCCAAAATTTTAGGGATGGAAATACATAATGTTGAAAATCAGGGTACTACAGAAAGATAACTCTGATCCATTGCCAGCAAGATTGTAAATTGGTAAAACCTTTCTGGAAAGAAAGTTGACCAAACATATTAGAAAGTTTTAAAAAATGTTAAAACTCTAAACTGTTAATTCCTCTTCTAAGTATCTACTTTAAGGAAACAAGAAATGTGAACAAAAATTTATGATCATAAATGTTCACCATAATATGACTTATAATTAAACTATTAGAAATAACTTAAATGCCTACAAATTGGAAACAGATTGAGTAGCTGATAGTGTTCTTAGATTATGTAATACACAGCAATTGAAACTATGTATATGAAAAGTACTTAATGACATGAACTATGTTAGGTCATATTTTGGCTAAGTGAAAAGAATGAGATATAAAATTGCACATATAGCATGATTTTAATTTTATAATGAAAACATGCTTGAAAAAAAATACAATGTTCTAAAGTTTTAACAGTAGACCATAATGGTTTTCACTGGTCTTTATTTGGCAGTGTTATAGGTAATTTTGTTAATTTTTCTTTTCTCATTTTTATACATTATAAATCTTTAAATATCAGATAATTAGGAAAATAGTCAAAACCAGAGAGAGAGAGAGAGAGAGAAGAGATGGAGGCAAGAGAGAAAGAAAATAAATGAATCAATCAATCCAGGCCTCAGAATTTACCTACAATCTCTTTTCTTACATTTTGATTTTAAATATACCAAAATACTTTCCTGGGCAGTCACAATAATTTAATAATCATGACAATAATTTTCCAATATACACACTTTTCTGCCAGTTCAAACCAAATAAACATTTCCTTTATCAGCAGGAATTCTCAGTTCTATTTTATCCAAACCCATTTTCTGTCAATGAAAAGAATCTTGCATATTTTTATTCACTGAGGTATGTACTACCTTTTTTCCCCCACTGGGCTACATGAACAGTGGGTTATTCTGTGGACTATTCAATAGACATAAAAAACCATCTATCCACATACATCATGCACACACTGAAAAGAACAAATTTGCAACCCTGAATAGAGTCTTTGCATGTTCACTTGACTGTAGAATATTTCCCTGGGTGGATACTCCCAATACATAAGAGACCAAAGCCAGCATCAAATTCACCTCTTCTCACCAAAGTGCCTTCTCTACCTGCTCTATGACGTAATGTTCTTTATTTTATAATTAGGCATATGATTTCAATGGCAAATGTCTCTGTGATGGTTCTAATAATGGCTTACATTTATAACAGGTAGTATGGAACTGATATAATGCTTCCTGAGAACAGATTTTGAAAAGTGGAGGGAAAGAGGAGAACAAGGGACTGAGATCCTAAGGTGAGAGAGAAAAGAGTTCTAGACGGGGAAAATGCCGGGCACATAAAATATACAAACATTTACTGCACTGAATAGAAGCTGGGCATGTTACAAAACCAAACCAGGTACTTCATCATTTTGAAAAGGGTTGGCTCTTTTAAGTAGGAAATGATAGAAAATAGAGGAGAGATTTGAACAATCGCAGGGTTAAGTAGTGCATGTACTTATTCACTCTTGAAACATGTTATAGTAAAAAACAACCCACAGGACAGAAGATAATAAGAATAATCTCAAAATACCTGGAATACTGAAATACTAGATAACTATACAGAATATCAGAATTTTAGATCTTTAAACAAATTAGAGATAATCTGGTCTCATGCTTCCACCTCCATTTTCTGAGAAAGTAATTCCTAAAACATTATGTACTTGACCCAAAATCCTATAGCTAGGCAGTTAATCCAGTTTCAGTACCTCATAATAGTACTACTTCCTTATTTAAATGAAAGTATAATACAGACACTTTTTTTTTTTTTTTTTTTTGTGGTACGCGGGCCTCTCACTGTTGTGGCCTCTCCCGTTGCGGAGCACAGGCTCCGGACGCGCAGGCTCAGCGGCCACGGCCCACGGGCCCAGCCGCTCCGCGGCATGTGGGATCCTCCCGGACCGGGGCACGAACCTGCTTCCCCTGCATCGGCAGGTGGACTCTCAACCACTGCGCCACCAGGGAAGCCCCAGACACATTTTTAAAAGAACATTCTTGAAAATAAGCTGGTACATACCACTGTGTGGACTTGGTCATAGGTACTTTGGATTTTCCCATTTACTTTGTTTTTACCTGACAAAAACAAGAGGAAAATGACATTCTTTTCATTCTTCTGTTCCCTAAATCAATTCTTACTAGTCATTATGAAGACAACTACAACTCCTGCTCTAACTTGGGCATATTATTTTATTTGCTCTCATTTCAAACACTGATTCCAATGATGTTTGAAACAAGGAATGATAGGAAGCAAGCCCAGCCCCATAAAGTCTTTGCACATTCAATTCCACTGGCCCAGCTTTTTAACTTAGCATTTGTACACGTTATTGATTTTTGGCTCAGTTAGTGTTCATAGGTCAGAGATTGATTTAAAATATGGCAATGGCCAAATAAATTGTTATCAATGATTGCTACTGTCAAATATTAGTTTACCATTTAAAAAAAAACTCATAAAAAAGATTCTGAAATATCAATGCTCAAATTCTGTTTACTTTTGTATTTTCATAAATATGGATAATGAGAATTAACTCATTTCCTATTACACAACTAATAAAATAATTTAAAATTTTATAATTAGGAAAAAATATTACAGAAAGCTCACTCAAATAGTTCTAGGTACTTACTTCCAACAATAGTCTTGTGATTAAAAATCTTACTCCAAATTCCACCTTCTACGTTGTCTTTCACTCCGAATTCATAAACTGTGTCAGGCTTTAGATTTTCCACAATTGTTTCAGTGGCGGGACAGAGTTGAAAAATCCATTTCTTTTCCTTATCCTTTTCTCTATAGCGAATTGTATAGAATCTGTTGAAATAACCAAAATATGCTGTAAACCACAGGGAGATTCAGAATGTACTTCAAGTTTCTTAATACATCATAGACTCCCACCTACTCTCAAGATTTAACATTGGCTTCTGTTTAGATTTTTATTTAATTTTCAGAGAACATGAAAAAGTTTCTCGGTGCGTGCTTAAGTTTTTAATTTCTAATTGCAAGTTAGGGGACTAGGTAAAAGCACAGTCATGGTGTAACAGAATTCCAGATTTCTCAATTCTGTTATTTGATACTTTCCAAAATGAAAGTTGGAAAACACTAGACATTCATTTTTTTCTAATTATGCATAGAGAAGAACATAGGCATAATTTTTTATAAATATCTAATATTATAGTTTCATAACTGTATGGGTTTAAGCCCATGGAAGGTACATTAGAGGTAACATCATTTAACACCATGGAAGGCACATTAGAGGTAATACCGTTCAATTTTGTGAAAGAGGAACCTGATGTACTCTAATGCATCCAGGACTTTATTTCAAAGGTGAAATTTTCTTACTATTAAAAAAAGGATCAACACCAATAGTCAAGCTGAGAGTACAATGAGAAAAATCGAACAATGCAAATTCAAGATCACTGTTACATATTTGCTTAGGGCTTCATAATATTCAGACGTATATATCACAAGGTACTAATAATCCTCATTACTATTTTTTTTGCACCTTTATCACATGGTAGGTTTTATATATATTATCTCATTTAATTGCCACAAAAACATCTTAAGTGGTAGAAATCATTAATCCTATTTTACAAATGTGAAAACCATGTTTCAGAAAGATCGCTTAACTTGCCCAATGTCATCCAGCTAGTGTCTTTTACTAGTGGCAGAACCAGAAAAGCAGGAAAAACTCCTCTGGCTCTGCTCTAAACAGTCTCACGAAGTGGAGAAGCAGGTCAGAAAAGGAAATTGCATTGCTACTGGATACAGCAATGAGAATGAATGAACTAGGGCTACATGTATCAATATGGCTAAATTTTACAAACAAAATATTGAATGAAAATAGTAAAATGATGCATGTAGTTTCACATCATTTGCACAAAGATTAAAACACTCACACAAAATATGTTACCATATATCATTCCTGGCAGTGTAAAGGGACAAGAAATGCTGGAAGGATACAACATTTATGATAGTGCTTTGGCTCCCAGTGAGCAAGTAGGGAAATACATGAGACTAGAGATGGGGCCAACAGATAAACTTTATTTGCTTTTTATTCTTAAATAAACATTTTAAGTAAATAGAATAAAATAAAATAATAATTGTCATGTATTAACAATGGAAACATACATGCTTGTTATACTATTTTAGACTTTTTACATTCTAAATTTTCTCTCAAAAATTTAGTACCTCTCCCCTACTCCTCACCCTAAGATTCAGGTCAATTGCTTTTATTTAAAGCCCTAAAATCACTCATTTACTCATGCTAAGAATGTTTATTGTGTCCCCTCTAAGTGCCAGGCACAAGCTCTTGATACAAAAAAAAATCACCCAGAATCTTTGGAAACAAGGGCCAGGACTGGCTTCATAATTTGTGGCGTTCACAGCAAAATGAAAACATGGAGCCCCTTGTTCAAAAATGATTAAGACTTTTAAGACGGTGACAACAGAGCATTAAACCAAGCATGGGCCCTTCTAAGTGGGTAACCTGTGTGATTGTACTGGTTGCACGCCCATGAAGTCAGCAAGGGGGTTATAGTTTCTTAAGTACAGAAAAGGGATGTATTCATACATTCAGCCTACTTTCTTACTAGTCACAAACTACTGAAATGCTCGAAATCATTCATTAGCTTGCTTCTTCCTCATAAAAGCAGCTCTCTGGGCTCCATACCCATTCCAAAGTCACGAAAAACAGAACGAGTGAAGGAGGTTGTTCCAGCCAGAACACTAACTGCTACTGGGAACAAATGTTATAGAATACGAATGCTCTGTGTCCCATGAGTTGAACCATCAACAGTAGTTTATGAAACACATTTGTTAACAAGTACGTCAAACAGAATTTCTGTTGTTTTTCCCCTGCCCTGGCTATTACAGGACTTCAGGGAAGTGCAAAGAAACTAAAATCAGACCAGATGGGTCTCCAGAGTTATGCGTCTCTAGTTTGGATACATTTCTGAAGTCCTGAACTGCTTGCATGATCTGGTAGGGGTGTGGGGCAATGCTAACAGAACTACCAGAGGCCAGATTCCAGGATTCCCAGGAAGTTTGATTTTATATCCCCTACCTAGGAATAAAATGAGACAGACATGTTCTAAGATTTTGCTAAAAAAAAAATCTAGCCTGTAAATTTTTTTCTATTTTGATCACAAAGCTTTCTAACTAACCTCTCTTGTACCAACTTGGTCAGGAAAAATAAAAGTACAGGCAGCTAGGCCTTCTCCTCGGCTTCAGTTAGGTTACCCTCACCAACATTGGCTTAATTGATACTTGTATAATATAGGCAAGTTCTAAATTTTAAAAGAGATAGTAAACAAGGCTACTTAGCTATAAAGTGGTGAAGTCTATTTTCTTGATTTTAAAGCAAAATATAGGCCTTATGATGATAATACTGTGCAACCTAGCACAGAGTAGGTACTCCATATATGTTGTGGAACAAATGGAATGGATACTTAGGTGCTCATAGGATCATTCTAAAATTATAGTTGCTCTAAATGGCCAATGACTCGATCACCAAAATATACTGATTTAAGCCATTAGGTCTACAATTATATTTTGCAATATGTCGTTGCATAAGAGTTCATTTACCAAACCTCAGCATTCTTATAGAATCAATGCAAATGGAAGGAAAGTTCAATAAATGTCTATATGGTACATTTGCAGAGGGCTTAAGATTTTTAAATTTATTTCCGTGTATCCATACAATAAATTCTGAAATGAGCACAGCAAGAATTATTATAGAAGAAAGAGAGAGGCCAAGAAGTGTCTAAAGCCTGAGAATCAGTGACAGAGCCAGGCAAATGGCTATTTTCTGACCCATAAGCTAATACCTTCTGTGTTGCATTGGACTATCTACTGCAGGGCTCAGCAAAAAGAGATGCAAAAACAAGGTAAAATGACCCAGAATGGAAGAGAAGTAAAAGGAATCAGAAGTTCTTTTAGCATTACTTAAGGCTTTCACATAATCACAGACTTCCCAATATTGTCTGAGGACATCCAGGATCAAATGTTGATTGCACTTTTTTTCTGTGGTTAATTAAATTTGGACACAAGTGCATAGAGAGGCAACAAGTCTATTAAAGACAGAGGTAACAGCCACTGAATGTCATCAGAGCAGACCTCTGCAAAGCCTAACTAGCAATTTGGATTTTAGAAACAAGGATATCTCACATCCTAATTAAGTGGTAAGCAACTGCTGAGGGCAGTGTTTGGTTCAACTGGCAATATTCTGTGCTTGGATCTCCCCAAGTCTCAAAACTGACAATAATCGTTATTATAACTTAAAAAATACCATAGCTCCTCCAAATGTAATGGAGAAGGCAAATAGTGGCTGGCTTGGATATCTGCCAGCTGCAAACTAGTAGCACGCCCTCAGGAGTGTCTCTTTGCCCACTTATACAGCAACTTTCTACTTTGAAAAAGAGGGGTTGGATTAGACAATCTTTGAATCCTTTCTGTTTCTGAAATTTTATTCTAGCTACAAATTAGACATTCTATTCTAATAAAATACAGAGGCATAACACAGGCTAGAAACCCTAGAGGCAGAAATCCCATAAATAAAATTTATGATGTAACTGGCATTGAATTCTGCCAAGTGGAGAAATCGAATAGTGTCAATAAATTTAGTCCTTTCACAAACTAGCCTGGATTGATGCACATGGTCGGCCATCTTTGGGACTTTATATACTTTTTTCAGCAATTCTTTTATTTCTATGTGATTAATTAATATATTTCCTAGAACATCTATTCCACACATCACACATTTTTTTTTTGCTCTCTTCACATCAAAGGACACTTCCTGATGCCCCCCATTGTCAATATCCTTGCTTCTTGCCTTACTGAGACTGTGACTGCTGATATAAAATCTGCCCTCACTCCCTTCCTCTCAAAGTCTCTCTCTCCCCCTTCACTCTCTCCTTGCCCTTCTCCGATTTCAGGATTCTCCCTTCTAAAAAATAAGCGTCTTGGTAAGTTTATTCCATTTTCTTATTCCACCTACTCAGCATCCTTTCTCTTGATTCTTCAAGGACCTTTCTCTGAGTCAAAAAGTGGTTGAACTATTTTCCACTATATCAAACCAAAACTAAAACTAATACTTCTTATTTCTGCCATTACCTTTTTTTTTTCTGCCATTACCTTTTAACACAAGATTTCTCAAAATTAATCTACTTTCTTCTGTTTTCTTACCACTCATAATGCCTAAATCTCTTTGCAGTCTGGTGTCTGACCTGTTAGTACAGTAAAACCTCACGGTCAAATGCAATGATTTAAATCATCTGTGAACTTCATAACTACTTTAAAATCTACTCATCTTTTCCAAACCTGTTCCTATTCCTGTTGTCTTCACATTCCTTCTCACCGTGTCCAATTAGTTTTCAAGTCCAGTAATGTTTCCCTGAGTGATACCTCTTGCACTTGTCTTGCCTCTACTACTAAGTAACACTTAAAGTCCCAGTTTGGGTCCTTACTATCTCTGGACTCTTAGAATAATTTTCAAACTGGTAAACCATTTCCAAAATCTTTTTATCACTCACTGCTGGCTGGTTTAAGCTAAACAAGAGAAAGAAGTTTCTAGTGATTTTAACGCTATCTAAAATGGAAGAACTTGCCTGAAGTGGCAATTATCACATAATACAAGGTAACTAATATCAAAAATAACAAGAAGACTAGCAGCAAACTCAGTATTTTTTTTAAACACCTTTTTGGGAGTATAATTGCTTTACAATGGTACATTAGTTTCTAATGTATAACAAATTAAGTCAGCTATACGTATACATATATCCCCATATCCCATCCCTCTTGCGTCTCCCTCCCACCCTCCCTATCCCACCCC
>NC_041214.2:112243796-112299524 GCF_002837175.3 Physeter macrocephalus | reverse complement strand
TGCAGCTTCTTCCCACTAGCTATCGATTTTACATTTGGTAGTGTATATATGTCCATGCCACTCCCTCACCTCGTCCCAACTTACCCTTCCCCCTCCCCGTGTCCTCAAGTCCATTCGCTATATCTGCATCTTTATTCCTGTCCTGCCGCTAGGCTCTTCAGAACCATTTTGGTTTTTCTTAGATTCCATATATATGGCTTAGGATACGGTATTTGTTTTTCTCTTTCTGACTTACTTCACTCTGTATGACAGTCTCTAGGTCCATATACCTCACTATAAATAACTCAATTTCATTTCCTCTTATGGCTGAGTAATATTGCATTGTATATATGTGCCACATCTTCTTTATCCATTCATCTGTTGATGGACATTTAGGGTGCTTCCATATCCTGGCTATTGTAAACAGAGCTGCAGTGAACATTGTGGTACATGTCTCATTTTGAATTATGGTTTTCTCAGGGTATACATCACTCTTTTTGAATTACGGTTTTCTCAGGGTATGTGTCCAGTAGTGGGACTGCTGGGTCATATGGTAGTTCTATTTTTAGATTTTTGAAGGAACCTCCATACTGTTCTCCACAGTGGCTGTATCAATTTACATTCCCACCAACAGTGCAAGAGGGTTCCCTTTTCTCCACACCCTCTCCAGTCCCTTTCTCTAGGAGGTGGGTCAAAAAGGATCTTGCTGTGATTTATGTCATAAAGTGTCCTGCCTATGTTTTCCTCTAAGAGTTTTATAGTGTCTGGCCTTCCATTTAGGTCTTTAATCCATTTTGAGTTTATTTTTGTGTATGGTGTTAGGGAGTGTTCTAATTTCATTCTTTTACATGTAGCTGTCCAGTTTTCCCAGCACCACTTATTGAAGAGGCCGTCTTTTCTCTATTGTATATTCTTGCCTCTTTTATCAAAGATAAGGTGACTGTATCAGTGTGGGTTTATCTCTGGGCTTTCTATCCTGTTCCATTGATCTATATTTCTGTTTTTGTGCTAGTTCCATCCTGTCTTGATTACTGTAGCTTTGTAATATAGTCTGAAGTCTGGGAGCCTGATTCCTCCAGCTCCATTTTTCTTTCTCAAAATTGCTTTGGCTATTCAGGGTCTTTTGTGTTTCCATATAAATTGTGCAATTTTTTGTTCTAGTTCTGTGAAAAATGCCATTGGTAGTGCGATAGGGATTGCACTGAATCTGTAGATTGCTTTGGGTAGTACAGTCGTTTTCACAATATTGATGCTTCCAATTCAAGAACATGGTATATCTCTCCATCTATCTGTATCATCTTTAATTTCTTTCATCAGTGTCTTATAATTTTCTGCATACAGGTCTTTTGTCTCCTTAGGTAGGTTTATTCCTAGGTATTTTATTCTTTTTGTTGCAATGGTAAATGGGAGTGTTTCCTTAATTTCTCTTTCAGATTTTTCATCATTAGTTTATAGGAATGCAAGAGACTTCTGTGCATTAATTTTGTATCCTGCTACTCTACCAAATTCATTGATTAGATCTAGTCATTTTCTGGTAGGCTCTTTAGGATTCTCTATGTATAGTATCATGTCATCTGCAAGGAGTGACAGTTTTACCTCTTCTTTTCTGATTTGGATTCCTTTTGTTTCGTTTTCTTCTCTGATTGCTGTGGCTAAAACTTCCAAAACTATGTTGAATAATAATGGTGAGAGTAGGCAACCTTGTCTTGCTCCTGATCTGAGTGGAAATGGTTTCAGATTTTCACCACTAGAATGATGTTGGCTGTGGGTTTGTCATATATGCCCTTTATTATGTTGAGAGTTCCCTCTAAGCCTACTATCTGGAGGGTTTTTATCATAAATGGGGGTTCAATTTTGTCAAAAGCTTTTTCTGCATCTATTGAGATGATAATATGGTTTTTTACCCTTCAATTTGTTAATATGGTGTATCACATTGATTGACTTGCGTATATTGAAGTATCCTTGCATTCCTGGGATAAACCCCACTTGATCATGGTGTATGATCTTTTTAATGTGCTGTTGAATTCTGTTTGCTAGTATTTTGCTGAGGATTTTTGCATCTGTGTTCATCAGTGATATTGGCCTGTAGTTTTCTTTCTTTCTGACATCATTGTCTGGTTTTGGTATCAGGTTGATGGTGGTCTTGTATAATGAGTTTGGACATATTCCTCCCTCTGCTGTATTTTGGGAGAGTTTGAGAAAGATAGATGTTACCTCTTCTCTAAATGTTTGATAGAATTCACCTGTGAAGCCATCTGGTCTGGGGCTTTTGTTTGTTGGAAGATTTTAAATCACAGTTTCAATTTCAGTGCTTGTGATTGGTCTGTCTACATTTTCTATTTCTTCCTGGTTCAGTCTTGGAAGGTTGTGCCTTGCTAAGAATTTGTCCATTTCTTCCAGGTTGTCCTTTTTTATTGGCATATAGTTGCTTTTAGTAATCTCTCATGATCCTTTGTATTGGTGTAAAGTAATGTTGTTTATTTGAGATGTTTCTTTTTTCTTGAGGTAGGGTTGCATTGCTATAAACTTCCCTCTTAGAACTGCTTTTGCTGCATCCCATAGGTTTTGGGTAGTCATGTTTTCATTGTCATTTGTTTCTAGGTATTTTTGATTTCCTCTGATTTCTTCAGTGATTTCTTGGTTATTTAGTAGTGTATTGTATAGCCTCCATGTGTTTGTATTTTTTAGTTTTTTTTCCTGTAATTGATATCTAGTCTTATAGAGTTGTGGTCATAAAAGATACTTGACACGATTTCAAGTTTCTTAAATTTACCAAGGCTTGATTTGTGACCCAAGGTATGATCTATCCTGGAGAAGGTTCCATGAGCACTTGAGAAGTAAGTGTATTCTGTTGTTTCTGGATGGAATGTCCTATAAATATCAATTAAGTCCATCTTGTTTAATGTGTCATTTAAAGCTTGTGTTTCCTTATTTTCATTTTGGATGGCTTGTCCATTGGTGAAAGTGGGGTGTTAAAGTCCCCTACTATTATTGTGTTACTGTCGATTTCCCCTTTTATGGCTGTTAGCATGCGCCTTGTGTACTGAAGTGCTCCTATACTGGGTGTATAAATATTTACAATTGTTATATCTTCTTCTTGGGTTGATCCCTAGATCATTATGTAATGTTCTTTTTCTCTTGTAATAGCTTTTATTTTAGTCTATTTTGTGTGATATGATAATTGCTACTCCAGCTTTCTTTTGATTTCCATTCACATGGAATATTTTTTTCCATCACCTCACTTTCAGTCTTATGTGTCCCTACGTCTGAAGTGGGTCTCTTGTAGACAGCATATATACAGGTCTTGTTTTTGTATCCATTCAGCAGGTCTATGTCTTTTGGTTGGAGCATTTATTTAATCCATTTACATTTAAGGTAATTATCCATATGTATGTTCCTATTAGCATTTTTTAAATTGTTTTGGGTTTGTTATTGTGGGTCTTTTCCCTCTCTTGTGTTTCCTCCCTAGAGAAGTTCCTTTAGGATTTGTTGTAAAGCTGGTTTGGTGGTGCCGAGTTCTCTTAACTTTTGCTTGTCTCTAAAGGTTTTAATTTCTCCATCTTATCTGAATGAGATCCTTGCTGGGTAGAGTAATCTTGGTTGTAGGTTTTTCCCTTTCATCACTTTAAATATGTCCTGCCACACTCTTCTCCTTGCAGAGTTTCTGCTGAAAGATCAGCTGTTAACCTTATGGGGATTCCCTTGTATGTTAATTGTTTATTTTCCCTTTCTGCTTTCAATATTTTTTCTTTGTATTTAATTTTTGATAGTTTGATTAATAGTGTCTTGGTGTGTTTCTCCTTGGATTTATCCTGTATGGGACTCTCTGTGCTTCCTGGACCTAACTATTTCTTTTCCCATATTAGGGAAGTTTTCAACTATAATCTCTTCAAATATTTTCTTAGTCCCTTTCTCTTTCTCTTCTTCTTCTGGGACCCCTACAATTCGAATGTTGGTGCATTTAATGTTGTCCCAGAGGTCTCTGAGACTGTCCTCAAGTGTTTTCATTCTTTTTTCTTTATTCTTCTCTGCGGTCGTTATTTCCACCATTTTATCTTCCAGGTCACTTATCTGTTCTTCTGCCTCAGTTATTCTGCTATTGATTACTTCTAGAGAATTCTTAATTTCATTTATTGTGTTGTTCATCATTGTTTGCTCTTTAGTTCTTCTAGGTTCTTGTTAAACTTTTCTTGCAATTTCTGCATTCTTTTTCCAAGATTTTGGATCATTTTTACTATCATTACTCTGAATTCTTTTTCAGGTAGACTACCTATTTCCTCTTCATTTATTTGGTCTGGGTTTTTTGCTTTTTGTTTTTTTTTGTGGTACGCGGGCCTCTCACTGTTGTGGCCTCCCCTGTTGTGGAGCACAGGCTCTGGACGCGCAGGCTCAGCGGCCATGGCTCATGGGCCTAGCCGCTCCACGGCATGTGGGATCCTCCTGGACAAGGGCACAAACCCGTGTCCCCTGCATCTGAAGGTGGACTCTCAACCACTGCACCACCAGGGAAGCCTGGTCTGGGGGGTTTTTACCTTGCTGCTTCATCTGCTGTGTGTTTCTCTGTCTTCTCATTTTGCTTAACTTATTGCATTTGAGGTCTCCTTTTCGCAGGCTGCAGGTTTGTAGTTCTCGTTGTTTTTGGTGTCTACCCCAGTGGGTAATGTTAGTTCAGTGGGTTGTGTAGGCTTCCTGGTGGAGGGGACTGGTGCCTGTGTTCTGGTGGATGAGGCTGGATCTTGTCTTTCTGGCGGGCAGGACCATGTCCGGTGGTGTGTTTTGCAGTGTCTGTGAACTTATTATGATTTTAGGCAGGCTCTCTGCTAATGGGTGGGGTTGTGTTTCTGCCTTGCTAGTTGTTTGCCATGGCTTGTCCAGCACTGGAGCTTGCTGGTCGTTGCGTGGAGCTAGGTCTTGGCATTGAGATGGACATCTCTGGGAGAGTTCTCACCGACTGATATTAGCTGGGGCCAGTAGGCCTCTGGTGGGCCAGTGTCCTGAACTCAGCTCTCCCACCTCAGAGGCTCAGGCCTGACACCCAGCCGGAGCACCAAGACCCTGTCAGCCACATGGCTCTATAACTCTGTCCACTGTAGTTTTTGCTTTGATAATTCTTATCTACATGGAAAATGAAATATGTCCCACCAGATTCGACTGGAGGTGTCACTCGTGCAAGTCACAGGTCTCAAGTGATGCACTTTGACAGGACTATCATGCAAATGATGTTGTGTTCTTCCTGTTGTATCCTATTGGAGGGTGCACAATTTCAATTTGTTGCATTCCTTGTGATGTTAACTTTGTTTACTTGATTCATTTGATGAAGATGGTCTCTGTCATATTTCTTAGCACTCAGAATCTAAGATCCAGTTGCTAAGTGGGTTCCTTGCTTTGGGATGTTGCAGTCCCTCTCACTGGATAAACCTGAGATGATGGTGGCTTGGACGAGGCTGGCAGAGGTGGTAAGAAGTGGGGGATTCTGGGGAATTCCCTGATGGTCCTGTGGTTAAGACTCTAAGCTTTCAGTCCCGAGGGTGCAGGTTTGATTCCTGGTCGGGGAACTGGGGGCTCTTGGGAAGAACCTGCTTCTAAACTCATTCAGGTTGTTGGCAGAATCCAGTTTCTTCTGGCTATGGCTCCGAGGTCCTGTTTCCCGGCTGGCTGGCTGGGAGCTCGGAGCTGCTCTCTGTTCCTACAGGCTGCCTGGACTTCTTTTCGTGTGCCCCCAAACTCCTCACGCCTCAGTATCATTTCTTGAGTATTCATTGCATTCCAGTGAACATAGCCACATTTTACATGTGTCATCTCATTTAATTCTGACAACACTATGGGATATTACTGTTATTACTCCCATTTTACAGATGAGAAAATCAAGGCTTAAAGCATTTAAGTAACCTGTCCAAGGCCACTCAGGTAACAGAGCAGAAGTCTGAACTTAGATCAGTCTGATCAGAATTTATACCCCCAGCAATCATGCTATGTACCATCCCTGAAGATACTCACTGTGACGTCTGTTTGAGAGATGTTTCAGAGGAGGTTCAAGGGCTGAATAGACTAGTTAGATGATTTTTAAAGCTAGTTTTGGACATTCCACTTGCCTATTCATTCAAGCATTTGTTGAGAACTACTGTTGTAAAGTGTGATGCTATGTTGTATGTGTGATGGAAGACAAGTAAGACGCTGGGCATAAATTAAAAAATGAGCTCACAGACTAGGGAAAGAGGAAGATGTACATTTGCAGATGACTAAAGAAGGCAGGATGAAAAGCAAAGCATCTGATGGTGGCTGGGCATGGCACCCTGAAGCCTGAATTTGTAAAAAGGCTACCTTGTAAACCCCACCTCAGTGGTAGATTTAGAGCAGGAAATCCTACCCAGATCCAGGGAGAGCAGAGTAGGCCAGATTTAAACCCCATGTCAGGAAGATGACTTGAAGATTCCTTGAGATATATTCTTGGAGAGAAACTATGACCTTTTTTTTTTTTTTTTTTTTTTTTTTTACCAGTCAGTGGGAACCTGGGGGAGATTCTTCAACAGAATCAACAGGTAAATAAAGTTGAGCAGTAATGAAGGAAGTTAGATTTATCAGCAGTGGAATAATCAGAGAAAAACTGGAGGCAGGAATCTCACTTTTCTGTAGTCCAGATATAAGATAACAAAGGAGTGAACCATGGAAGGAATAGAATGAAGGGGAAAAAAAGGAACAGATCAAAGTTAAATTGATGAGACTAGACTCCTTATGGGATATGGGTGGCAAGGGAAGTGTAAATAAAAATCAAAACTCAATTTTCAAGCTTGAGAAGAGGGAAGTTAAAGAGATGGAAAAGGAGGTTTTTTTAGTAGTATAGACAACATTGATTTAGTTTGAGTTTGAGGTGCTGAACACTGTTACCTGGTCATCCTAATGAAAATATTCCACAGACAACTAAAAATACACTTAGAACTTTGGAATTGGGTCAAGGTCAGAGGTTTAGCATTGGAAGTCATTTACATCCTTATAACACTCTTGCTATTCCTTGTAGAACAGCAACGTCAGAAATTCCCGGGAGATTTTTTTTTTTTTAACATCTTTATTGGAGTATAATTGCTTTACAATGGTGTGTTAGTTTCTGCTTTACAACAAAGTGAATCAGTTATACATATACATATGTTCCCATATCTCTTCCCTCTTGCATCTCCCTCAATGCACAATCTCAGGCTCTTCCTCAGGACTGTGGAATCAGAACCCACATTTTAACAATATCTCTGCCATGATTTGCAAGTACGTCAAAGTCTGAGAATCACTGTTCTATATAGAGGTGATAAAGACATGGCTTATAGCTGAGATAAGGAGGATACATAGGTGAGACATCCAAGGATATATCTCTATTCCACATTTGAGAGACAGGATAACAAGTAAGCAAAACATAAGAGAAAGAGGGTAAGAGGAAAATTGAAATAAAAATTTCAAAGGAAGAAAGAATTCAAGAATGGGAGGATGGCCAAAATTCCCACAAAGCGGTTTAAAAGGATAAGAACTGGGAAAACTCTACTGGATCTAGCAATTAATTGATCACTGATGATCACCAAGAGAAGTTTCAGTGGAATGGTAAAAAGAGGACCAAAGCCAGAGAAAGGGAATAAAGACTGTAGTGTGGTAGAGAAGTCAAAAATATGAGAGCACATTAATCTGAGAAGTTTTGGAATTAAGAGAAGAGTCTGAAAAGTAGCCTAGAAGATATAACACAGTCAACAGAAGATGTTGTTTGGGAGTAGGGAAATTTGAGCATGTTTGTAAGCAAGAGGCAGGGCACCAATATCAGTAAAGAGGCAAATGTAAAAGAGCAAAGGCTTACAGAATATGGAAGCGACCAGATGATGAGCATTGTCTGAAGTCAGAAACATGTTCCTTGGTAAGAGCAGAAGAGAGTTAAAACTAAATCTGGGATGAAGAAACAGTGAGCTGACGGTGAATATCCTAAATTTTCTTCAGTATTGCAGAAACCAGGATGGATTGGGATATGAAAAGAGTCAGCGTCAGTAGCCAGGATGCTATTCCCAGGAGTGGGAATTCCCAGGTAAGGAGTGTCTGGATTGGAATCATTGACATGGAAATGGAGAAGCAGAAGATAAAGATACTGATATGGGTACTTCTCAAAGGCAAAAGCAGTGTAACTCAGAGCCTCAATACCTATAGGAAATGAAGAATTTAAAAATTCATGAAGTTTCAAATTATGGAGAGTGAAAGAATTATGATACTTCAGAAAGTAATACAGAAACTGATATTTCAAGAGAAAAGTATGAGTTCAATTTTGTCCTAAGTTTGAAGTAATGGTAAGGCATAAAAGTGAAAATGCTAACATTTTACTGTTTATTCATTCAGTATAAATTTATTGAAGGCCTACTATGTGCCAGATGCTGGCCTGGGGACTGAGGAAACAATGGTGGTTAAGATACCCATGGTCCCTGTCCTCACAGATCTTAAAATTTACATGGCAAGACAAATGGGTAACAAGGCATTGGGCTCAATCAAGTGAGAATTTCCAGACATCAAAAATATTCACTTCTTAACAACTTGGGATAAAGGAAAAAAAAAAAAAGACAAGAGTCAGCCCGGGACCAGCCAAAAAGGAGGGCCCTCATTCTACATTAAGAGCAAGTAAGTACAATGTGAAAGTGTTAGAAAATGTGAAAAGAAAATTCTAAAAGAATCATAAAGTTTTAATAAGTTGGCAAAGGAGTGAGAACTAGGCAATCCTGAACACTTTAACAAGCTGGAAACATGGGAAGGAAAAACTATGCTATTAATGGTGAAATAAATTGTGGTTTTAACTCTTCATCTGGGCCAATTTGGAAAGCTTTCTTTTGACCTTAGATATATTGAGGACAAACATGTACATTCTTCCTTTCAAAGCCCATTAAGAATAAAACCTGTAAATTAGGTACATCTACTCTCCAAAGAATGTGAACTCAGAAAAGGCTCTAAAAACATGGGAGAACCATATGGACCCTATGCAAATAGGAATGGAAACATACAACCAAGGATAAAGTGACTCATTAATGTTTCCAAGCTTAAAACAAAATAGAAAACAGAGGTTTTCTCATTAGAAACTCACCACACGAGAGCTCTGATATATAAAGTCAAAAGTCAAAGTATAGGGGCTTCCCTGGTGGCGCAGTGGTTTACAGTCTTCCTGCCAATGCAGGGGACGCGGGTTTGAGCCCTGGTCTGGGAAGATCCCACGTGCCGTG
This sequence comes from Physeter macrocephalus, assembly GCF_002837175.3. Taxonomy (NCBI): domain Eukaryota; kingdom Metazoa; phylum Chordata; class Mammalia; order Artiodactyla; family Physeteridae; genus Physeter; species Physeter macrocephalus. The sequence goes on along the minus strand of NC_041214.2, from coordinate 112,290,321 downwards.
GAGCAACTAGGCCCTTGAGCCACAACTACTGAGCCTGCGCGTTTGGAGCTTGTGCTCCACAACAAGAGAGGCCACGACAGTGAGAGGCCCACGCACCGCGATGAAGAGTGGCCCCCGCTCGCCACAACTAGAGAAAGCCCTCGCACAGAAACGAAGACCCAACACAGCCAAAAATAAATAAATAAATAAATTAATTAAATAAAAAGTCAAAGTATAATGTAAAGAAACCTTTCCAAAAAATTACTTGCATTTGCATAGTAATATGCAAATTACTAAATGATGCTATACAAACCAATGTGAACTGATTTTGTTTTAAAAAAAAATCAGAGACTTTACACATAGTGCCAAATATTAGAGTTAAATGGAGTAAAATGACATCAGTTGACGTTCCTGTAGCAAGCCAAGGGCATTCAGATTCCAACGGTTTTGTCAGAATATGCTCCTGAAGGAAAACTTGAGCTGTACTAATCTTCTAATTTTCAAGGAGGAATCATTCCCTATAACTATTATTGCTTACTCTAACCTACTGGATTAATCTAAATTCTAAAAAATACCATCTACATAATCATATGAGGGTGGATTTCTCCAATTCTGCATCTAAGTACACCAATTGAGTTTGTTCTGGTGGATTTATTTGGGTGCTTATAATATGTACAGTATTTCCAGAGCTTTTAAATAAGGACTATTATTTTTTCTCAAATGTCAGCTCTTTATTAACTGTTCTAACTAGGGAGAAAGGAGGCATGGGTAAATAAAATTCACAAGTACTCCAAATGCTTCTTTTTGTCATTACCATTTAATTCTTCCCCTTTAGTCATGTCCTAACAATTCCCTATTTCTGTCAAGGATACTTTGATCCTCCCACTCACTCAGGTTTGAAACTTGGCAAGCATCTTGACATGTTATTATTGAATCTTTTAAAAAACTTCATTCTAGATAGAATTATTTATTTTCAATATTGTGATTTGATGGGCATGACTCCATCTATCTGATGAGAAGAGCAGAGCCAGGGTGTATGAGCAAGGGGATGAGAGGGTGAGGTGTACACGTTGTCTGAGTAGCTTGGGGCCTTCAAGTCAATTGCCTTGGATAAAATTCTAGGTCTGTCCAGGAAACTATTCCTCTACCTTCTTCCTATTCATTATCTCCTTGTGCTGTCAAACCGTGGCAACCTCTATCAATTAGAATCAATCATCAGATAAGCTGTTTCATGGAGGGGTCAGCAGAACCAAGTGAAATTGAAGGAAAGGCTTGAGGACAGGGGAGGAAATCATATCCAAATCCTGCTATACGAATTTGCAAGTTACTGAACCTCATGGATTTATCAAGCAAGTTGAGTAACCATTAAAATCAGCCATGTTTTGTTACAATACTATCAGGTCTCCTTCCTTCCTTCCTTCCACCCTTCCTGCCCATCCCCTCCCCTCCCTTCTTTTTTTTCCTTCTTTCTTTCTTTCTTAGTAAGAGACTAAAAAAAAGAAAAAGAAAGCAACCCTTAAGTGTTGGTTTTCTCAGCACTGGCACCCTGTGAACCCATTAGAAACTGAAGTTATCATAAGAAAGAAAGTTCATTCAAGAGTCCATTTCCAAACAAAGTAAGTTATGGGTTTAGTAGTGGTTGAAACAGGAATAGTTCAGATTCTTTGAAACAGCTTAAAATTACTTTTCAAAAAATTTAGTTTTGGCATATCTTCTACATACTTTTTCCAAGAATTTCTTCCTTCAGAACTATGGACATGTGAAAGAAAATTTAATTTTTTTCTTTCTTAGTTTAGACTTCTTAATCAAAGTCATATGAAAGGTACTTCTGAGAACTTACAAACATTTTAAAGCTCTTTCTTTTCTGTCCAATTAAGACAAATAAAAAGAAATAAAGCACTACAAAAAATAGATATATGGCCAAAAAACTACATGAAAAAGTTTTCGATATCTTTAGTACAAGGGAAATACATATTAAAATGGTAATGAGATATGACTACATTAGAATAGCTAAAATGAAAAATGTTGATGACATGAAATGCTGGTGCAGATGTGGAGCAACCAGAACTCCCATATACTGCTTGTGGGAATTTAAATGGAAAAATTAGGCCAAAAAAAAAAAATCAAATATACATCTTCCCTGTGACATAGCAATTCTACTTTTAGGTATTGATCTAAGAGAAATTAAAAGATATATCTACAAGAGTCTTATACAAAAATGTTTATAAAATTTATATTCAAAATAACCCAAACAAGACACAATTCAGGTGTCCACCATCAAGAAAATGGATCAATAAATTCTGAAATATTCACATAATGGAATACTACTCAGGAATAAAAGAGGAATGAACTATTTATGCTTGCAATGTCATGAATGAATCTCAAAAAACATGCTGAATAAATAAGATAGACACAAAAAGAGAACATACTTTATGATTCTGTTTAAATGGAATTCTAGAGTAGGCCAACTCTAGTACTTTCTGGAGTAATGACAATGTTTTATGTCTTGATGGGGTGTACAGTACATGGTTACACAGCTTTTTTTGTAATGGATTAAATTGTACACCTAAGAGCTGTGCATTTTACTAGGTTTAAATTATTCCTCAATAACAAAGTTTTTTATGTAAAAAAGTAATGAAACAAATCTTAAACATTTAAGTCACTTTGAGTATTTAAAATTTTAAAAAAATCTTTTAAAATAAAAACTCCTTGGTTGAAGCCTGAAAATTTTGATTGTCAGATGCAAAGTTTCGAATTTTGAAGCTACTGTAGTAAATATTTATGAAAAGCAAATATCATCTTATACCCAGTTTAGAATCATGGTTCAGCATTTATACAGTGCCCAGCACATAGACAACGCCAACTACATGTGCTGGATGGATGAATGGCAGTAATTTTAAAATAAACTTAGGTTTTTCTTATTTCGTTCTGCCAAAGATGGTAGCTTCATTTCCAGCTGTGCTTTTCCTTGATCTACATTTCTCCATGTGTTCCTCCCTACAGTTTTCTAAGCCAGTGATCCCTAAGCTTAGGTGGAGTTTCTGATTCAGTAGGTCTGGAGACCTGAGAACTTCCATTTTTGATAATTTCCCAAGTGTTGTTTATTGAGGCTGATGCTGCTTAGTTTAGGGACCACACTGAGAGAACTACTGTTTTAGCACTTCGTCAACTGACAGATCAAAGATCCATCCTTTTCAAACCAAAGATGAAGCTTTGCAACTTTTAACAGTCTCTACTAAGTGCTTTCAACCTCATCCTCTGATTTTTTTTTTTTACACTTATCACTGATAACCCCACTTGCTATTTGGCTTATTTTCCCGTCTAGTTTTTTCTTCAGAAAGAAAAAAATACTTGCATGTGTTTTCTATTCAGATAGATGATAACTCCCTGAAGGGTAGGGACCCTGACTAATGTATCTTCATTCCCCTCACACCTAGATCAGGCTCTACAGCTAATAGCTGATCTGTAAATACTGATGCTCCTGACATTTACACATTCTTCTAAAGCATGTGCAGATACTATTGAAAGCAAGTGCCAATTTTCAGATGAAAAACAAAATTTTCCATAATGGAACTACCTGTCATTGGGACAGTGACTTGGCAATGTCCAGTCATGGTGAGGGTTGATGAGGAAGCCCCAGGACAGGAAGACTGAGCTTGGTGTCAGAGTGCCAACCACCAGCTGGAGAGGTTTGCGAGATCGTGCTTTACCTGCGGAGGTAACAGACAGGTTAATTCTCGTTAACATTTAGTGTATTTTCTTTTTTAAAAAATAATTTTTAAAATATATATTTATTTGGCTGCGCTGGGTCTTAGTTGAGGCATGCGGGATCCTTAGTTGAGGCATGCAAACTCTTAGTGTGGCATGTGGGACCTAGTTCTCTGACCAGGGGTCCCCTGGAGTGCAGAGTCTCAGCCACTGGACCACCAGGGAAGTCCTTTATGATTTGGGTAAGATAGACAAAGACAATTTAGCAAGAGATGAAGAATGTGAAAGCATTAAGTTCCTTTTCTTTTTATATAGTGCACAAATATTAATAATGGTTTGCCCATGAATTTAAGCAGGAATCAAATGAAATACCCTTTTGAGATTTGTGTGTGTGTGTGTGTGTGTGTGTGTGTATACACATAAACTATATCCATTCCTAGTTTTTATTTTCTTGCAAGTCAGGGATGAATATGGAGGTCTTGGCTCTTACCAATGAAATAAACACACACATATAGGCATATATATATATACACATATATACTCACTTTTCTTTTACAGACAAAATAAATGATGGGTTTTTTTCCCCTGGGACTGTGAATTAGTGTGAAATAACACCTTAGAAAAGAAAGCTTACCATGTAGGCTGCAGGTTATAGTCTTTTTTTAAAAAAACTATTTGGAAGTGTAAAATCCCTTGTGAGACCATTGTAATAGCCTTTTTTTTTTTTTTAACGGTGAGTATCTAAATGGAAAAGGTGCACATTTTAATATTGCTGGAAGAGTGGGAATAATACAGGAAGTGCAGTTATTCTGACAAGTCTCACTGGATTGGGGCAATGCCAAGAGTGATGCTGATATACCACTCTAGATTCTTTTCAAGAGTGGGGGGCATAGACATTTGCTTTTTCAAAAATATTTGAAATTGCAGCCATGGGAGGAGAGTGAAAAAGAGGAGGGAAGATTTTCAACCATGGAAACCAACACTGGCTCATAAAAGAAATCAGGGTAAAATCTAATACGATTAATTAAAAATCCAATGGGACCTAATAAAACCATGCAGCACTAATATAAAACATATATGCTTTGTATTTCCATTAATTCCCTTTTTCATTTCATGATACTATTTATATTTGCTATAAAAAGAAATTTTGTTATCTTCATCTACTGTAGTGGAAGCCAAACAGCAAAACGGCCTGTGACCTTTATAAGGTGGGTAGGAGGGTACCCCTTGTATGAGATTAGCTAAGGTTATCTGAACCAAATACCCTTGAAAATTGTGCCATGACTGTTGCTTCTGTCAGATTTAAGTTGTATAAGTTGTTACTCTAGCGGAAAAGCCCTCTGAAACAAGAATATACATAACCTAGTAGTGGAAAGTTACTTCACTGTGACATAGATGAATTTTTAAAAGATATTTTAAATAATTTTCAAAGATGGTTATTGTTTAGTTACTTGCAAACATGCAACTATACTTCTCTGAAAATTTGTCCAGATCCACCTGCAACAGTACCTTATCTATGATTCAAAGGGTTCAAGTGTGGCCCCCAAGGAGGGCAGATTAGAATCTGAGATAAGGATGGGGGGCATGGGTAGTTTGAAAAAGCCCTGAGGTGATTCTGATAAGGCTTTTTCCACCCCTGCGTTGATTTTCACTCACGTAACACAACTGTCTCATTTTATAGATGAAAAACAAGGGCCAGAGTAGTTTCAAGGTTGTCCAAGGTCACAATGAGAGCAAGATTCAAATTCAGGTCTCCTGAATTATAATCTACTTTTCTTTTTACTATATCACTGGCTTAGCTCACAATGTATGAAGATAAGCCACTTAGAGAAAAAAGGTACATTTTTCTTTCCCCAAGGAACCTTAGGTTTACATGACTATCAAATAATTATTTCACTAAGTTTGGATCTTACTTTAAAAATGATTAAATATTTAAAATTTATGTGGCAGATGCAAATATAAAATGAATGGAAGCTAATCCATGACTCATTACATCACTCTTAAATGCAGATTATAAAACAAAAATTGGGGCTTCCCTGGTGGCGCAGTGGTTGAGAGTCTGCCTGCCGATGCAGGGGACACGGGTTCGTGCCCGGGTCCGGGAAGATCCCGCGGAGCGGCTGGGCCCGTGAGCCATGGCCGCTGAGCCTGCACGTCCGGAGCCTGCGCTCCGCAACAGGACAGGCCACGACAGTGAGAGGCCCGCGTATCGCAAAAAAAAAAAAAAAAAAAAAAAAAAAAAGAAAAAAAAAATTATCATGGCCGCTGAGCCTGCACGTCCGGAGCCTGCGCTCCGCAACAGGACAGGCCACGACAGTGAGAGGCCCGCGTATCGCAAAAAAAAAAAAAAAAAAAAAAAAAAAAAGCAAAAAAAAATTATATCTGTTGCCTGAAAGGAAAGGTGGGGTATTATATCCTGAGCGGGATGAAACAATTTCCTGTGTTGGTCATCACAGTGAAAAATAATCTCTAAAGCCAGAAGCCCCCAAATGAAACAAAGTTATAAAATGCTATTAAGGTGTAATCACTCTCTTGACCTTCCTTACTTCTTTTTGTATATTTGTTTTTCAACCATATTAAGAAAAAGTTCAGTGACTATGAAGCCAGAATCCCAAAAAACCATACTCATGCTTCCTGACTTTATTGTTAAATATTTTGAAATAGAATCTTGAAATATTGAGAGTACATTTCTTTTCAAGTGTATGGAAAGCTGCCTGGACAACTACCATTAGTAAGTTGTAAGTACTGATTGAAATTTCCCTTGTACTTTGGGATAATATAAGAGGTCAAGGAAAAGGATCTGTATTTCTCAAAATACTTGACCATTTATTGTTTCTCTAAAAAGAAAAGGAAACCAACAGAAGGAGGGGAGGGGATAGTGGCAACTGATTTCTGGTAACCAGGCATGGCTAATACACCTAGGAGACAGAATACAGAGCTGCAAAGGGCGCCTTTGCTCAGTGTATGTGAATATCTGTATGCTCCCCCAACCCTTCTCATCCCTTTAAGAAATATCCTTTTTTCTGTGTGGCAACCAGAGTACTGTAAAAGACAAATATGATTAGGAAATAATTATTTTGAGAACAGTTCACATTAGAACATGAAAAAGAAAAGAGCACTATGATCAACTTTATCTAGAACAGTAAGATGTGACATCAGATGTTAAAAGCATATTTACAGTTCTATCAGTCCTTTGTAATAGCAACGGCTTCTTTATTTGATCTGAGAAGAAATTTTAGCAGTGAAATTGGGACAACATAGGATTCTTTTTTTTTTTTTGGGGCTGCGTATGGGGGCTACTCTTCGTTGTGGTATGCAGTGTTCTCATTGTGGTGGCTTCTCTTGCTGTGGAGCATGGGCTCTAGGCACGCGGGCTTCAGTAGTTGCAGCACGTGGGCTCAGTAATTGTGGCCCATGGGCTCCAAGACACGTGGGCTCAGTAGTTGTGGTGCATGGGCCTAGTTGCTCCGCAGCATGTGGGATCTTTCCGGACTAGGGATCAAACCCATGTCCCCTGCATTGGCGGGCGGATTCTTAACCACTGCCCCATCAGGGAAGTCCCGGGACAACACAGGATTTTAATCTTCCTTAGTCATGCAGAAATGTTTCTACGTTTTTATACATATGGTATCTACTTTCCTGTTTTAAGTCTCCCGAGCCCTGGGAAGATGGGTGTTGCACTGCTGTTTTATGAAAGAAGTCCTATTTTCTATGTTTGACTAAATACAAGAGATTTAAAAGGAAGAGGCGTAAATAAAATCCAAGTTCCAACCCATTTAACACACACGTAAATGAGTTATGCTTTTGAAATGTCAACAGTTTCCTTCAGCAAAAGTTAGACATCAAATTTTGCCCTAAAAAATCTGAAAGGCACAAGAGCGGGCTTTAGTTCACACATTACAAAATAAAGACAGGCCAACAGGAGTTAACCCTAAATTAGCACTTGCTCTGGGCCAGGCCTGTCCTACGTGTTGCGTATTTGTGGACTCATTTAATCCTCACGCAGACCCTATCATACGGCAGAATGGAGGCACAGAGAAGTTCAATAATTTGCCTCAATCCCTGCAGTTTGTATGTGGTGAGGCTGGAAAAGACGCCAAGAGCCTCTCCCACCAGGCTATGCTACTCCCCAAGCAGGGTTGTGTTGACGGAGTCTGATGGGCATTGTACATCTTCTAACCTATACTCCTGAGACATCCCCAAGCCTCGTGGTCTTTGTGGGTAGAAAAGAGATGAAAAGGCATGGTTTAAAGTTAATTAAAAAAAAAAAAAATCAACAAAAATACCTGAGCATGACTTCTTTTGACTGGGAGGAGGAGCGGGCCGCACGACTATCAGATATTTAGGCTCAGCATCTGGAAACAGTAACATTATTTATCAGTAAGATTCTTTGAGAACAGAGTTCACCACAGCAAACCCATTCCTGACTCAGTGTTCCCAGCTTTAGTCAGCTTTAGTCATCGTAACCACATCACTGGTGGGTGAGAGGGCCCAGGAATTCAGAAAGTTCAGAATTCTTGGGATAGTTCAGGCCATTAAGTTTTTAAAATGAAAATTAAATCCAGATTTTCAAAACCCCATGGACAGGAGTCGGGGAGAGGTCTTAAAAGAATTATGCTAGACACAGATTTCACGCCACATTTTCATCAGTCCTTTTCTCTGCAGAGATTTTTTAAAAAATCAGATCATATTTCTTTTGTTATCCTACTCCTCACAGAGGGTCAGTCTGGTGCTTCAAAGTCAGAGAAGGAAAATCATACTTGCACAGGACACAAGAGTCTCATCTGTTGAATGATCTGAAATTGCTCACTTTCTTGGGAACCTGAATATTCATAACATCTTATTTTTTTATCCTGTTTGCATAATTTCAGTCTGTTATCACATCCAATCAATCATTTTCATGAACAATTTTTAAACAAAATCACAATTTAAGTTGGTATAATTTTCACCTAAAATATACCAATGGAAAATAAAGAATCTCTTCTAAAAAGATTTAAGTTTTATGAGGGAAATCTGTGGGCTGGTATCTTGACAATTTTAAGGTACACAGGTGTCTGTATTCATCAAAACTTATTGAATAGTAATGACAAGGTCCTACTGTATAGCACAGGGAACTATATTCAATATCCTGTGATAAACATAATGGAAAAAAAATGAACAAGAATATGTGTATGTATAACTGAGTCACTTTGCTGTACAGCGGAAATTAAACACAACATTGTAAATCAAATACACTTCAATAAATTTTAACAACCTAAAAAAATAAAAATTAAAATGTGGACAGTAAAAATAAATAAATAAAAATGGAAATATTTAGGTTTTAAATAAAATGATATTTAGACAATCAATATGTGCTAACTCAATCAGGGGCTGATAATTTATCAAAGTTTTTAAAATTGATGTTTTCAAGAGGAATGGTTGGTCTATACACAGTGTATAAATAAGCTAAATACACTCTGGGCATATAAAATAGCATTTTATAAGCAGCTCTATTAGATTAATCAATTGATTGATGGGTATTATCTACAATATTTCTTCAGTAACTCTGGATCCTGGAACTCATTCTACACCACACTTCATCCGGATGCTGTAGTCAATCGCAGTTCACTCCTACTTGCTCAGACGGAGCTCACGTCTTTGTTTTCTTTCAAATATCTCCCCTCCGTGTGTTTGAAGCCCAAGGCTTTATGGGGCTGACCTCATTCTCAGCCAGAGACAACCTGGCCTTCAACCATGTTTAATGACTCAAGTCTTTGTCTTTTTCCTGGACACCTCACCCGACCCTATTTGCTATAACCTGCTGCAGTAATTACCACTGCAAAAGATAAACCAGGTAACCTCTTGAATTGACCTCAGAGCTTTGCTCATTGATTGCATTGCTGCCTCATGACCACAATACAGATAAAGGAGCTTTCGCTGTGTTTCAGTCTCATGTGTTTGAAGGCATATCTTGCTTAGCGGAGCTTATATAAGGAAAAGCTCAACTTAAATCAAGTTTTCTAGTAACAATATAATAACCATTTCCTGATTTTATTTGGGATATAGAGCAATATAGGTATTAAGAAACTACTGTGTATTGAGTACTTCCTATGTGCTGGATACATTATATTCATAATTTAATTACTCCTCATGGCAATCCTACCTGACAAGAACTATTCTTATCCCAATTTGTAGATGAGGTCACTGAGGCAGGGTCAGCCTCATGGGCAACATGTGCAGTCACATGGGACCCATGTTCAGAAGGGCCCCACGCTTGGTTTAATATCCTGCTGTCACCATCGTGAAATTAATACTTTTATCTTTGAATTCATGTTTTATAAGGGATGTCCAAAGGGATAATGGAGCATGTGTGTGAGCTAGAGGAGATGGGAACAATAATGCATGTCTGCACTTCCTTCCATCCATGTAGAGCATTCTAGGTACCCATTAGCATAGCATTCCAAAGGGCCCATGTCGTGTGGGAGTCCAGCAAGACTCAAAGGTCAAATAAGGTAAGCGTATTACATCTACCACTGAGTAAGGGGCTGTGGAAGGGACACTGACAGCCCTGTGAGGTCACACTTCCATTTGAACCAGAACTTGCTTCAAATGCAGAAAGAAGGCAACAGCATATTAAGAAACAAAAATGACCAAAGAATCCTGTCATGTCCTTTATTATTCACGTTCCTTTCCTGTATTAGCCAGCCACTGACGCTGAAAATTAGGACATAGAGGGAAAGGAAAAGCTAGAGAAACCCCTGCTTCCTTTTGTTTTCACTTCTCCCTCACTCGTGAGTAAGTGGACGGCAGAGAGTATTAGTAGAATGAGCAAGTATCAAAAAGTTGAGTTCTGTGCATTTCCACTAGTGTGGCAAGAATAAAGTACGTATGCATGTATGAACTACAAAATACAAATTGTGTCATTTTAGTGATTCTGCTTAGGAGTTAAAGGGTCTTACATTTGCATTTAAAACTAGCATTGCACAATATAAAGAAATGCTAATAATTTACTCGTAATTTTTCTTTACTTAAATGACCTTAAATAGCAAATAAAATAGCACCATGACAAGTTGAGAGAGAAACTGTGGAAAGAAGGGAAAAAACTTTATATTTTAGTACCTTTAATGACATTTTTTTCCTGGTTTTTGAACCATGGACCCTGTGTTTTTATTTTGCACTTGGCCCTGCAAATTATGTAGCTCTCTTAATCTTGTCCCCAAAATGCCGTTTTAATGTCTCTGGAACTCACTTCTAGAAAACAAAGCTAAATCCCATTTTTCTTAAATCGTTCTCATTGTGGCAGAGTCTCTTAGAGTTAGCCTTTTATTTCCTTCCTTGATACACGTTAATTCAACTATACCTCAGTGGTTTAAAAAAAAAAAAAAAAGTCCTGAAATACTAGAAAAATAACACACGTAGAAGCCAAAGACAGTGCCCTGATCCGAGACATATGGTTACATGAGCAATTTAAACGTAATTTTTGTTATGATCACAGTCGTTCTGCATAGAGCATAGGCTGTTACAGCCAATTACAAATTGGAACAGATGTCGGGACTTGGGTGCATATGCTGGCTCTCACTGCTCATTAAAAACTTCCAAATTCATGCATTTCAGTAGTCTTTGCGCTCAGCTGGGAACACAGACGTGGAAAAATACAACAACTGAAAAACAATATTTATATTTCTATTCTGCACTATGAAATTCTTCGTGGATTTGTAGCAGTCTGGAAATATATACACTGTAGCCTGATCAGAAATTTTGGCAACACATGCCAAAATCAACTATTTCTTTATTTAGAGAATGTGTATTATTAAGAAATTTTAAGAAAATGTATAGAATGCAGTTACCTTGACAATTTTTCCATTCCTGACAATGTTGCAGACTAATTAAATCTAATTTGCTTCATATTTTGAATGCCCTGTGGTGGAGGATATGGACAGCTTCCTGTTTAAGGAAATCTCCTATTGAAATTCTTTATAAAGTCCTAGATTTTTTGGTAACACAAATAATCTTCCCATACTTGCTCTGCTCAAAAAATCCTAATTCTCACATTTTTGTGAGGGGACATTTGCATTGCAAGCCACACTACTTCAGGATGGTGTCCTAGTGAGGTTTTCTTCCTTTTCCTGCCGTGTGAGTTTCCAAAAAAATAACGTAAAATAAGCCAGGATGATCCTAAAGGAAATCAGGTAAGGGACCTGAACAAACAAAATAATATACTTTACCCCTACCATCTTTATAACAGTTTGGTTTCATCACAGACTAAATTTCTGGGTAAGAGCATGGACCCTGGAGCCTGCAATCAAATCTTGCTCAGCTAGTTGCTAGTTACAAGGAAAAATACTTAACACCAGTGCACCTAGTTCCTCACGTGCAAAATTGAAAAATCATAGTACCTGGGCTCATAGGGGTTTTAGTGATGATTATTCACAGAAAGTGCTAGTTTAATGTTAGCTATCATGATGATGATTTCTTAAAAGCAGAATTTTGTGTCCTAAGAGCCCTGAGGACATATTTTAAAAGGAAAATGTTCAAAACTGTTTTGTTTTTTTTTAAAGCAAGCATCAAAGATTTCAAAATGCAAAAATTTCACTAAAAAAGAAAATGACACACCACCCTGACAAAGATTCTCTCTCTTGACCAAACTCTTATCAGGCTCTTCTGAGTGCTTGCTCAACTAGGCTCTGACATTTGGGCTTCTGTGTTCATTTCTGCATTGTCCAACTAGAGCAGGAATCCTGAGACAGTTTAGCCAGAATCCCCCATCTTCCATACTTGATTACACTTGGTATCCAATCAAGTTCCTCATCATCCTCCATCTCACAGATGATATCTGATCACCCTGGCCTGCCTTCATCAAGAACCCTGTTTGGTCAGTTTTGCCAGAATCCTCCCTGACCCCTGATGTTTCCTTTTAGTAATTTTCCATCCATTCACTCCTACTCTGCTCCTTAGCTATAATTCCCACTTTTCCTTTTTATATTTGGAGTTGAGCCCAATTTCTCTCCCTCACTACAAGACACCACTGCAATTTTCCCTATACCTATCACAAGAACACCCTCCCCCTTGAATAAAGTCTTTCTTACCATCTTTAACAAGTGTCACTGAATAATTTTTCTTTAACAATACTTGCTCACAAATATCAATGCAAAAAATCCTGTAGAATATATTGACAAGCTGAATCTGGCAGCACATAATACAATAGTACATTACAGCTAAGTGTAGTTTATTCCAGGAACGTAAAGAGAAAAAAAAGCACTGATTTCCACAAGTGCTGAAAAGGCATTTGACAAAATTCAACATCAATTCTTAATTAATACGGATTTAATGGAATACTTCCTCAATATGATAAAACCTACTGTAAAATATCTGAACCACGTTTTTTAAACACACAGGAACCTAAACGTACATTTCTGTGGAGTAACTCCCTGGCTTTATGAGAATATTCAACCCTCATTATTCTGTCCCTTTTATTACTAAATATTTTTAAATGTTACACTAGGATTTTATTTTGTAACCTGCTTCAGCATTTTTATTGAGTTCCTGAGACATAGATTAGGAAAATAAACAAAGAATGATGTAACCAATTATATGACATATTCTTTTACTCCAGTGATGTAGGAATACATAAAATGAGGCAGTGGATTGGAAGCATTACTGGAATATTTACACCTAAGGCCAGCCTTACCAGAATGGTCAGTTAGAACAAACTTGCTCATGAAGGCCCCAGATTTAAGCTTCCATGTCCATTTCCCTCTTTGAGGTATCTCTTTACCAAATGTGCTACTCCTCATCAATCTTATTTTCATTTGTTCTTAGAGAGGATCACAAAAGCAACTATTTACAACTTAGCATGAGTGAATTCATATTAATACAGTACCCCTACTCATGATCTGTTCTATTTTAATTACATAAAAGACAAGCATATGTCCTCTACTAAATATATACATGGCATCAAGTAACCAATGGGGAGAATCTTTTGGCCTAGCACCCTTCCTAATTCCTTTCCTCTGTCCCTGAAATCACAATGTACAGAGAGCCACCTTCTCCATAAGCTAAAGACAGCTGGCTTGAAAACATCCTGTCAGAGACCAGATCTGTGGAAGGTGTGCAGGCTTTACTCTAGCAGGTGAGGGCCAGGCACCACTCTGCTCTCACCATTGTGCTTTAAAGATCTGGGACCCTTTGGACCCAATCAGGGAAGGTGGACATCATCCCAGACACTCTTCAAGGCCCAGAGAGAAGTTTCAAAATCAAAATCAATTTCCAAGTAACTTTGAGCCTGTTAAAGACAGTCCATAAACTCCTTTTGTCAGTAGTTAGGTTTATTTTTGATTAAAAAAAAAAAAGAGAGGCCAGATTGTTTCTATCGTGATTTGGAGGTTTAAAAACAACACTGAGGCTTAATCCTCGGTTCATCCCCAAAGAGGGGAGAGATAACTCCCTCTGGGTCCCCAGTGGAGGCTGGAATCTCCTCTTGCTCTGAGGTAGATGGAGTCTTAGGAATGCTTCTGGGCTGGAGAGTAAGACCCTTGAGCTGCTGCCCTGGAAACCCGCCAAGGAGAACACTGGGCACTGAGCCAGAGGCCTGCTCACTGAACGGGTCTCCTCTGAGCAGCTGTGCCCGCCCATGCAGGGATTTTGGCCAGCAGGCACCTAATACGGTGGTGGAGGACCAGCCCACAACAGGGTTTAGTGCAGGCGAGGTGGTCTTGAATGCAATTAAGCCATACAGTATACAGAAGTTGGATGGGCCTCCATCGGGACTGTACCAGCTCCTTGGGATTTTGAAAACTGTGGGGGCAGTGACAGAGTCTTAAGGAAAATATATTCAACTTTTCATGAATCTAGCAGGTGGAAGTTGACCGGTTTTAAATTGATTTGGGGATATAACATCAACATATTTATGTCTGAACCCCAAATGGTAATTTGACAATATTCAATATAAAGCTGTTTTATAGGAAATGGCATATTAAAAGTTCAGAATACCATACTTCATTGGCTCTAAGACATACTTTTTCCCCAGCTTTTAAAATCTCTCAAATATATTTAACAGTCAGTGGCATGGTACATTGGCCAGGGGCAGTTTGGTCCTTGCTGCCACTGCCTGACACCTTCCAGTAAGGTCAAGAAAGAAACAGCTTCAAAACTGGCTGAAGAGGGTCAGTGATTTAGAAGGAAACCCAGGAGAGCAGTGTTTCCAAAATATGGCCTAACCACTGTTCAGGCTGGCACAGAGTGATGCAGTAGAAAAATAAGGCTACCGATAGCTCTGAGTTGAAGGGTGAGGCACGAGAGTTGGATTCTCAAGGTGAAGAATATTTAGCAGTAATTTTTCTTTTGCCTACTTTCCTTTTAATATATTTTTTTAAAGTAATACATCTCTTCCTCCCCAAAACCCCAGTCTAAACATGAGAAGAAACATCAGACAAAACTAAACTGAAAGACATTCTACAAAATACCTAACCATGACTCCTCCAAACCATTAAGGTCATCAAAACCAAGGACAGTCTGGGAGAATGAGTCTACAGGAGCCTAAGGGGACATGACTAGGTGTGATGTGGTGTCCTGCATGGGACTTTGGAATGGAACAAGATCTCAGGTTAAAATGGAGGAAATCAAATCAACTGTGGACTTCAGCTAATAATGTATCAATATTGGTTCCTTAGTTGTGACAAATGTACCATATTAACATATGATGTGAATAGGAGAAATTGGATGTCAAGTAAACAGAAATTCTGTCTTATACTTGCAACTTTTCTTAAACCTAAAGCTATTCTAACAAAGAATTTATTAAAAATAAAATCATCTCTTTTTACAAAAAATAGACAATATGAAATTTATGTATCGGGAGGTGGCTTCAAGATGGCAGAGGAATAAGATGTGGAGATCACCTTCCTCCCCACAAATACATCAGAAATACATCTACACGTGGAACAACTCCAACAGAACACATACTGAATGCTGGCAGAAGACCTCAGACATCCCAAAAGCCACGTGGCTCACAGGATTTTGGTGCTCTGGCCAGGTGTCAGGACTGTGCCTCTGAGGTGGGAGAGTTGAGTTCAGGACATTGGTCCACCAGAGACCTCCTAGCCCCATGTAATAGCACACTGTGAGAGGTCTCCCAGAGATCACCATCTCAATGCTAAGACCCAGCTCCACTCAACAAACAGCAAGCGACAGGGCTGGACATCCTATGCCAAACAACTAGCAAGACAGGAACACAACCCCATCCATTAGCAGAGAGTCTGCCTAAAATCATAATAAGGTCACAGACACCCCCCAAAACACCACCGGACATGGTCCTGCCCATCAGAAAGACAAGATCCAGCCTCATCCACCAGAACACAGGTACTAGTACCCGCCATCAGGAAGCCTACACAACCCACCAAACCAACCATACCCACTGGAGGCAGACACCAAAAACAACGGGAACTACAAACCTGCAGCCTGCGAAAAGGAGACCCCAAACACGGTAAGTTAAGAAAGATGAGAAGACAGAGAAACACACAGCACATGAAGGAGCAAGGTAAAAACCCCTCAGACCAAAGAAATGAAGAGGAAATAGGCAGTCTACCTGAAAAAGAATCCAGAGTAATGATAGTAAAGATGATCAAAAATCTTGGAAATAGAACGCAGAAAATACAAGAAACGTTTAACAAGGACCTAGAAGAACTAAAGAGCAAACAAACTATGATAAACAACACAATAAATGAAATTAAAAATTCTCTAGAAGTAATCAATAGCAGAATAACTGAGGCAGAAGAACGGATAAGTGACCTGGAAGATAAAATAGTGGAAATAACTACCACAGAGCAGACTAAAGAAAAAAGAATGAAAAGAATTAATTAATTAATTAATGTTGTCCTCTGGGACAACATTAAGCGCCCCAACATTCGAACTGTAGAGGTTCCAGAAGAAGAGGAGAAAAAGAAAGAGACTGAGAAAATATTTTAAGAGATCAGAGTAAAAACCTCCCAAATATGAGAAAGGAAATAGTCATTCAACTCCAGGAAGCACAGACAGTCCCACAGAGAATAATTCCAAGGAAAAACATGTCAAGACACATACTAATCAAACAGTCAAAAATTAAATACAAAGAAAAGATATTAAAAGCAGCAAGGGAAAAACAACAAATAACATAAAACAGAATCCCCATAAGGTTAACCGCTGATCTTTCAGGAGAAACTCTGCAAACCAGTAGGGAGTGGCAACACATATTTAAAGTGATGAAAGGGAAAAACCTACAACCAAGATGGCTCTACCCAGCAAGAATCTCCTTCAGATTTGACAGAGAAATTAAACTTTTATAGACAAGCAAAAGCTAAGAGAAATCAGCACCACAAAACCAGCTTTACAACAAATGCTAAAGGAAATTCTCTAGGCAGGCAACACAAGAGAAGGAAAAGACCTACAATAACAAACCCAAAACAATTAAGAAAATGGTAATAGGAACATACATATTGATAACTACCTTAAATGTAAGTGGATTAACTGCTCCAACCAAAAGACAGAGACTGGCTGAATGGATACAAAAACAAGAACTGTGTATGTGCTGTCTACAAGAGACCCACTTCAGACCTAGGGACACATACAGACTGAAAGTGAGGGGATGGAAAAAGATATTCCATGCAAATGCAAATCAAAAGAAAGCTGAGTAGCAATTCTCATGTCAGACAAAATAGACTTTAAAATAAAGACTACTACAAGAGACAAAGAAAGACACTACATAATGATCAAGGGATCAATCCAAGAAGAAGATATAACAATTGTAAATCTTTATGCACCCAACCTTCTCCAGGATAGATCATACCTTGGGTCACAAATCAAGCCTTGGTAAATTTAAGAAACTTGAAATCGTGTCAAGTATCTTTTATGACCACAACTCTATAAGACTAGATATCAATTACAGGAAAAAATCTGTAAAAATAATACAAACACATAGAGGCTAAACAATACACTATTAAATAACCAAGAGATCATTGAAGAAATCAAAGAGAAAAGCAAAAAATACTTAGAAACAAATGACAATGAAAACACGATGACCCAAAAGCTATGGGAGGCAGCAAAGGCATTTCTAAGAGGGAAGTTTACAGCAATACAATCCTACCTCAAGAAACAAGAAGCATCTCAAATAAACAACGTAACCTTACACGAAAAGCAATTAGAGAAAGAAGAACAAAATAACCCCAAAGTTAGAAGAAGGAAAGAAATCATAAAGATCAGATCAGAAATAAATGAAAAAGAAATGAAGAAAATGATAGCAAAGATCAATAAAACTAAAACCTGGTTCTTTCAGAAGATAAACAAAATTGATAAATATGAGCCAGACTCATCAAGAAAAAAAGAGAGAAGACTCAAATCAACAGAATTAGAAATGAAAAAGGAGAAGTACAAACTGACACTGCAGAAATACAAAGGATCATGAGAGATTACTAAAAGCAACTATATGCCAATAAAATGGACAACATGGAAGAAATGGACAAATTCTTAGAAAAGCACAACCTTCCAAGACTGACCCAGGAAGAAATAGAAAACATAAATGGACCAACCACAAGCACTGAAATTGAAACTGTGATTAAAAATCTTCCAACAAACAAAAGCCCAGGACCACATGACTTCACAGGTGAATACTACCAAACATTTACAGAAAAGCTAACAAACACTTATCCTTCGCAAACTCTTCCAAAATATAGTAGAGGGAGGAACACTTCCAATCTCATTCTACGAGGCCACCATCACCCTGATAACAAAACCAGACAATGATGTCAGAAAGAAAGAAAACTACAGGCCAATATCACTGATGAACATAGATGCAAAAATCCTCAACAAAATACTAGCAAACAGAATCCAACAACACATTAAAAGGCTCATAAACCATTATCAAGTGGGGTTCATCCCAGGAATGCAAGGATTCTTCAATATATGCCAATCAATCAATGTGATACACCATATTAACAAATTGAAGGATAAAAACCATATGATCATCTCAATAGATGCAGATAAAGCTTTTGACAAAATTCAACACCGATTTATGATAAAAACCCTCCAGAAAGTAGGCATAGAGGGAACTTACCTCAACATAATAAAGGCCATATATGACAAACCCACAGCAAACATCATTCTCAATGGTGAAAAACTGAAACCATTTCCACTCAGATCAGGAGCAAGACAAGGTTGTCCACTCTCTCACCACTATTATTCAACATAGTTTTGGAAGTTTTAGCCACAGCAATCAGAGAAGAAAAAGAAATAAATAGGAATCCAAATCGAATACAAAGAAGCAAAGCTGTCACTGTTTGCAGAAGACATGATACTAAACATAGAGAATCCGAAAGATGCTACCAGAAAACTACTAGAGCTAATCAATGAATTTGGTAAAGTAGCAGGATACAAAATTAATGCACATTAATCTCTTGCATTCCTATATAGTAATGATGAAAAATCTGAATGAGAAATTAAGGAAACACTCCCATTTACCATTGCAACAAAATGAATAAAATACCTAGGAATAAACCTACCTAGGGAGACAAAAGACCTGTATGCAGAAAACTATAAGACACTGATGAAAGAAATTAAAGATGATACAAATAGATGGAGAGATATACCATTTTCTTGGATTGGAAGAACCAACATTGTGAAAATTACTCTACTACCCAAAGCAATCTACAGCTTCAATGCAATCCCTATCAAACAACCACTGGCATTTTTTACAGAACTAGAACAAAAAATTTCACAATTTGTATGGAAACACAAAAGACCCCGAATAGCCAAAGCAATCTTGAGAACGAAAAATGGAGCTGGAGGAAGCAGGCTCCCTGACTTCAGACTATACTACAAAGCTACAGTAATCAAGACAGTACGGTACTGGCACAAAAACAGAAAAATAGATCAATGGAACAGGATCGAAAGCCCAGAGATAAACCCACACACTTATGGTCACCTTATTTTTGATAAAGGAGGCAAGAATAAACAGTGGAGAAAAGACAGCCTCTTCAATAAGTGGTGCTGGGAAAACTGGACAGCTACATGCAAAAGAATGAAATTAGAACATTCCCTAACACCATACACAAAAATAAACTCAAAACGGATTTGAGGCCTAAATGGAAGGCCAGACACTATCAAACTCTTAGAGGAAAACATAGGCAGAACACTCTATGACATAAATCACAGTAAGATCCTTTTTGACCTACCTCCTAGAGAAATGGAAATAAAAACAAAAACAAATGGGACCTAATGAAACTTAAAAGCTTTTGCACAGCAAAGGAAACCATAAACAAGACAAAAAGACAACCCTCAGAATGGGAGAAAATATTTGCAAATGAAGCAGCTGAGAAAGGATTAATTTCCAAAATTCATAAGCAGCTCACGCAGCTCAATATCAAAAAAAAAGCAAACAACCCAACCCAACCCTTGGGCAGAAGACCTAAATAGACATTTCTCCAAAGAAGATATACAGATTGCCAACAAACACATGAAAGGATGCTCAATATCATTAATCATCAGAGAAATGTAAATCAAAACTACAGTGAGGTATCACCTCACACCAGTCAGAATGGCCATCATCAAAAAATCTACAAACAACAAATGCTGGAGAGAGTATGGAGAAAAAGGAACCCTCTTGCACTGTTGGTGGGAATGTAAATTGATACAGCCACTATGGAGAATGGTACGGAGGTTCCTCAACAAACTAAAAACAGAGCTGCCATATGATCCTGCAATCCTACTCTGGGGCATATATGCAGACAAAACTATAATTCGAAAAGATACATGCACCCCAATGTTCACAGCAGCACTATTTACAGTAGCCAAGACATGGAAACAACCTAAATGCCCATTGACAGAGGAATGGATAAAGAAGATGTGGCACATATATACAACGAAATACGACTCAGCCGTAAAAAAGAATGAAAGAATGCCATTTGCAGCAACATGGATGGACCTAGAGATGATCACACTAAGTGAAGTAAGTCAGACAGAGACAAATATCATACGATATCACTTACATGTGGAATCTAAAATATGACCCAAGTGAACTTATCTATGAAACAGAAACAGACTCACAGACATAGAGAGCAGACTTGTGGTTGCCAAGGGGAAGGGGGGAGGGGAGGGCTGGACTGGGAATCTGGGATTAGCAGATGCTAAACTATTATATAGAGAGTGGATAAACAACAAGGTCTTACTGTAGAGCCCAGGGAACTATATTCAGTATCCCGGGATAAACCATGACGGAAAAGAATATGAAAAAGAATGTATACGTATGTATAACTGAATCACCTTGCTGTACAGCAGAAATTAACACAACATTGTAAATCAACTTACTCCAATAAAATACGTTTTAAAAAAAAAGTGTCCCACAGACGATAGGGTCACTCGACTGAAGGTGCCTCTCGTGTTAAATCTCTGCCCCGATCTCCTCTCCCGTCCCCTAATCACCGTTCCGCTCCAGCTGTTCTGGTTTCCTTGCTGTTCCTCCCACCACCAGGCATGCAGTACCTCGGGGTCTTTGCACCCCCAGACGTGGACTGGGCTGTTTCTCTCTTCCCTGGTCATACCATCTACAACAGTTCTCTCTGCCCCCAGTTACCACCCTCTCTTACCCTGCGTTATTTTTCTTTCTTTCTTTTTTTTTTCTTTTTTTTTTGGCCGTGCCACGCGGCTGGCAGGATCTTAGTTCCCCGACCAGGGATCGAACCCGCAACCCCTACAGTGGAAGCGTGGAGCCTTTACCACTGGACCGTCAGGGAAGTCCCCGTTATTTTTCTTAACAGCGCTTATTACCACTTGACATGTTATGCGTGTACGTGTATAAAATCTATCTTCTCCCCATACCTATTTTGTTTATTATGGCTAGCACATAGCAGGCACTTGTTGAGGAAATGATGTCACTGTTAAGAGTATCCATCCAGCTCCACAGTGGTTGAAAGGAAGAGCTGCAGTGTCAGATGCCATGGTATCTACAGCTACATGATCTCAATCTCTAAGCCTTGGTTTCCTTCTCTAAAGCAATGATATTAGTAGGATTTAAGCAGCCGCATAGCACAGGGAGATCAGTTCGGTGCTTTGTGACCCCCTAGAGGGGTGGGATAGGGAGGGTGGGAGGGAGACGCAAGAGGGAGGAGATATGGGGATATAAATATGTGTATAGCTGATTCACTTTGCTATAAAGCAGAAACTAACACACCATTGTAAAGCAATTACACTCCAATAAAGATGTTAAAAAAAAAATTTATGTATCAATGGGTCAAAGGAAGCTCCCTCACAAGCCCCGAGGGATGCAAAAGCCGTGTCATTAATCAGCAGCTTTATTCTTTCTTAGATTTATATAAAATAGTGGTATGATTTATAGTTAAAGGTACTTTAGGATTTGATAAGCTAAGGTATCTATTTTATTGGAAATCAATGCGGCATATCATAAAACTCCTATTAAGAACATCATCATCCACAAAACCTGAAAAAAAAATCTATGGTCATGGAAATCTCCATATAGAAAATTATTAGTTTTTCTCTGCATCTGCAAGCATCCACATGCCACACTTAGCTGTAATCTGACCTGAGGGGTACAATCCAAATTTAAGTATTCCCTTTAGCTTTTAACATTTGGCAGACAGCTCCTGTGCCTTATTTCATCAACATTGAGTAATGCCTGTTTGAAAATTACTCTTGAAAAGCCTCCTCCTTTCTGTTTTAAGCGCAGGCAGAGAATCCCACTCACGGACTATTCTTTTTTTTTTTTTTTTTTTTTTAACATCTTTATTGGAGTATAATTGCTTTACAATGGTGTGTTAGTTTCTGCTTTATAACAAAGTGAATCAGTTATACATATGCATATGTCCCCATATCTCTTCCCTCCCACCCTCCCTATCCCAACTCTCTAGGTGGTCAAAAAGCACCTAGCTGATCTCCCTGCGCTATGCAGTGGCTTCCCACTAGCTATTTATTTTACATTTCTTAGTGTATGTATGTTAGTACTGCTCTCTCACTTCGTCCCAGCTTACGCTTCACCCTCCCCGTGTCCTCAAGTCCATTCTCTACGTCTGCATCTTTATTCCTGTCCTGCCCCTAGGTTCTTCAGAACCATTTTTTTTTTTTTTAGATTCCATATATATGTGTTAGCATAGGGTATTTGTTTTTCTCTTTCTGACTTACTTCACTCTGTATGACAGACTCTAGGTCCATCCACCTCACTACAAATAACTCAATTTCGTTTCTTTTTACCGCTGAGAAATATTGCATGTATATATGTACCACATCTTCTTTATCCATTCATCTGTTGATGGACACTTAGGTTGCTTCCATGTCCTGGCTTTTGTAAATAGAGCTGCAATGAATATTGTGGTACGTGACTCTTTTTGAATGATGGTTTTCTCAGGGCATATGCCCAGTAGTGGGATTGCTGGGTCGTATGGTAGTTCTATTTTTAGTTTTTTAAGGAACCTCCATACTGTTCTCCATAGTGGCTGTATCAATTTACATTCCCACCAACAGTGCAAAAGTGTTCCCTTTTTTTTTTAAAAAAAAAAAGCACAATCTTAAGTGCGGCCACGCTGAGGGTAAGCAAACAGAGCTTCAGGGGGCCCCTTGGTGCTGCAGTTCTGTCTCAGCTGCCTTACCCGTGCTGCAGACACTGTTCCCTCACCTGCTGGTCCATGAAGGAGGGCTGGAAGAGGGCAGTCTCGCTGAGAGAGGGGTGCAGTCTGGTGAGGGGGTTGGAGGGTAAAAAGACCATAACGTGCTACTTGTGTACTCATTGCTTGAAAGGCTACTCTAAGCAGTTGTAAACTTCAGTCCTGTAACCAACTTCGCTTCCTGTACCGGCGCCCATGCTCACATTCCGGTGACAAAGTAAGGATAACAAACTGACACCACAGCAGCAAACTGCTTTCAGCAATGGGGTACAAATGATTTGTATTTGAACCAAAGTCCACATCCATTCTGAAGCCCGGTTACTAGAAAATGAGCAGCTCAAATATCACTGAGGCAACAGATGTATCCTGTCAAAAGGTAGTATTAACAAAGCTCACCACAAAACACATCTGTGATAATTAAGTAACCCTAAAGTAATTACATATTAACAAGCTCTAACAGTGGCCATTGATAGTCTTGACCAACTCAGGAATATCACTGACATCCTTTCAGGACGTTCAGTGTCCCTTCTGGAAAAACACTAAAGGGCATCTTTCTGGAAAATTGGGGAAATCCTGCTAAGTCATAGCTTTGCAAAGCCTCATGGAAGCCAGAAGTCCAAATAGAAGACAGTAGTTATAAGCAGTGTCAGTTCTGCTCTAAATTTACTATGCTTACTGAGTTTCTGAATACAGAAGTTTAGCAATTTTTAATAAATCACTAAGTAGATTACTAGTACCTTGTCCTTAGCTGTACATAAAAATGTACAGTTCTGGCTTCTCTCAGCCCTTAAGAGGCAGCCTGAGGGCCCTGGCGCCCAAGCAGCGTGGGACAATGGTGAAGGTTAAAGGATCCATAAAAGGCGCAGCCACCTTGGACCACAGAGCAACTGCTAATGCAAACATGACTAGGAGCATCTGCCATTGGTGGGATTTTAGAATGTTCAGTCATAGACCACAGAAGGGAGCTGACATGAAGCTCATGTTGGTATGTATGTTACAAGAGGAATTGTTCAGAACTGATGGCAGCAGTAAGAAGTAGCCCCTCATCTCTGTGCTGCAGAGTGAAACCTCTAAATAAGAGATGACAACTCAGCTTTGATGAGAAGAGAGGACGTGGAAAGGGTGGAGGTGGAAGGAAGAGGTTCAAAGGGGCTTTTCCTAAACACTGTAACGTGGACCCCCAAAAGCTCTGCCACACTCCTTCACGCTTCAGTTTGCTGTCTGGAAGGAAAGATGTACCCTTTTTCCAAACAGAGGAGCATTTCAAAGACAGATTTCAACGTGGAAGACATTGCTGAAAACTTTTTCTGAGAGTTTTCCTATAATTTTGGTGAGAGCTGGGGAGGCAAAGCTACTGAAAATATACACTTCGCCTGGTGCTTACTACCTAAGTTTATGACCCCAATCAATGCAAAAATCAAACGATGGATCTGCTATTTTAAAAGTAACATTAAAGACACTAAAATATAAAACATTTTCCCTCTTTCATGGACTCTGTCTTGACCTGTCATGGTATTTACTGGCTCTTTCATGTTGTGCCCTGCAGAGGTGTGCAAACCCTCACCTCCCCCCATCCCCTCTCTCCTGACTGTGTGGGACCCTTTCCCACCAGAGGCAGCCTCAGCATCAAAGCACCTTACCCTACACCTCAGCCCCCAGGGCAAAAAAAAAGCCAGTCTCCCTTTCCCAAAGGCCTGCCATCAGAACACATAGACCCCAAGGGATTGTAACCTCAGTCCTGGGACAGAGCTACCTGAATGGGGGTGGGAAAGAAGCTAATGCACTGTGTCATTGCCAGCCAGTGTGGGGACTGCTGCCACCACATCCTGTCAGATGTCACCAAGGGGGGAGGTGCCCACCAGATCCTCCCTGCATCCACACCCATGTCCCTGTGGAAGGTGGAGGGCAGCAGTAGTAGCTAAGTGGAGGTGGGAAGAGGAAGGCCTACAGCAGTGGGTGGGGGACCAGGCAGTTGAGAAGCAAATTAGGGGAGGGAGTGGCAGACAAAGACAAGAGCCCAGGCGCCAAGCTCTCAGCGCACACACCATTATCCCATCCCACCTCACGGATGAGATAAAACTGAAAGGTAAGCTTACTAAAATTTCCAAGACAGCAAAGCATTAAACTTCACTGCAGGGCTCCTCTGAGTGCACTGGTCACATGCCCAGGAAGCCACACCAGACCTGCCCCTCCATTCCCAATCCCTCCCTGCATCCTGACCACAACCCAGATGGACCAGGTAATTCCTCATTTCCTGTCATCCTGGCTCTCAGTCTGGAGCTTCTCACTCAGCCACTGTCCCAAGCTAACCCTGCCTCACTTGCAAGCGCTGACAAATTCTCTCCCTGACCCTGGAAACCAATACTTAACAATTTCTCCTACCACTTGCTGCCACAGCCAGTACCCATCCTTTCCTAGCTTAGAGACCTGTTAGGCATTAAAACTGTTGACTTCATTGCCGGTAGTTTTTTCTTTGCCTGTGTTTTATATGTGCACCCCACAGAGAAATTTAATGTAGGGTGTTGTCTGTGAACTTGTTTAATGTTTGGCAAGGGCTCGCTCTTGATGGAGAGCCTGCACACACACACATTTTCCAGTGAATGCATCACTTTGTTAATGTTATCTCTACAGGAAATATGACTGAAAAGTTGGGACTTTGGATATTTTCCTTTCAAATAATAAAGCTAGATCATGTTAACTATTAGGTGGTAAACCAGAGCCTTCAAATCGACAAGGTGTTTTCTTTCTTTTTAAATACTCAGTCAGCGTTACCATGCCGGGGTTGAGGGGTCAGGAATAATTCCCAGGAGACGAGTTTGTACATAGGGTTCCAAGGTTACAGAACACTTAGACGCCATGGAGAAAGCACTATGGCATGGTAGTCAAATGCACGGGCTTTAGAGCCAGCCTGCCACCTTCAGACTCCTTCACTTCTCAGGGATTTACTGTCTTCATTGGGAAGAAGAGGATGCTAATAGTAGCTGTATCAAGGGGCTGCTGTGAGAAATCAATAAGCTGTCTCTGTAAAGCCCTTGGCCCAGCATGTTGTAGGTGCCCAATGACATTAAAGCATCAGTTCGTGGGTTGGTGAGACCCTCCACTCCAGCATTTGGTGAGCGGCTACTATGCACTCAGGCTCGTTCATGAAATGCATCAGGCCAACCTGTGGCAAACCTCTTCTCCTTAAGGAGTACCCCCAGTGGCAGGGAAAAGGCTGAGCTATTAGCTTGGAATCAGGTGAAAACAGGGGGACAATGCTAAGAATTCAAGGCTTTCTCCCTCGTGTGCATTATGCACATAATTTTTCAACTAAACTGGGACACTTTTGAGAGAAATGGGAGCACCATTAATAATTAAGCCAGAACAGCAGGTGTAAACCATAACCAGGCCTGAGAAATAGGGTAGAGTCAACGCTGTAAGCCAGTTACATAATTTTTTTTCTCCTAGAGATGTCTACCCCAGGCAAAGAGGGACTTTATTGTGTTGACTGGGAGACCTGCCCAGCAGATTCTGGGGAGTCAGTTCCTACACCCACAGATCTATTGACCCTGATCACAGAGTACACGAGGGATGGTGAGAGTCAGCTCACCCTGAGCAGCTGTTTGGTTGGTAAGACACGACTAATAACAAAATAATGAAAATGGAACAATCCAAACCAGAATGTGACTAAATGCTGGTGCTCACGGCATAGCACTTCAGACGGGATCAGTACGTGACAGAGTGTTGTGTCCAGAGAAAGTAAAATGTTTAAGGAAATAATATAGGGGTAGTTAGGAAACTAGGATTTGATTGTATTCCTTGGTTTTGAGATGCATTCCTACAAATAAAGGAAATTATAAAGTCTAAACATTATCTAGTACCTGTCCCAGATAACCCTCTAATTTATCCTCCTATTGGCAGCTATCTTTTTTGATGAGACCACTTCTCATCAACAAGCCTCTTGCCATAAATCTGGGACAGGGTATACTTTTGACCCATGACAAAAGGGCCATACGGTGTTTTGGGGAACCCTTCTAGAAATAATTAAGAATAAATTTTTAAAAGTTAGATTTTGGTCTCAGTGCACTGTGCAAATACCTTTGAAAAAAAATTGTGTTTTATATTAGAAAATTGAGTTTCTTTTATTGTATTTCCAAGAAATGATAAATTTGGAGACAGTTTATCTATTGTTTGGTGAGATCAGGAAGACCATGGAAACGTTATAGTTGAATCCAATAGAAAATATAGAACACTGAAAAGATGTTATCTTTATCAAAACAGGTGAAATGGGCATCTGTTATCAAACAAGGCTTTTCTGGTATAAACTCATGGTGAATTGTTTCAGTGGTGGCATAACATTTATTAAGAAATTGGTACCCACTAGGCCAATTTCTTTAAAAATTCCCCTTTGAAGCTTACTCAAGTTCTGCTAAATTTTGCACCTTGGAGGAAAATCAAGTGATTCTGAGATTCCTAGTTTTTTAATGAAAAATCTGGATTAATCTTGACTATTTAAAGCCAAGTACTTCCCAGTGATAAAACCATTTCCAGAGAAAGAACTAAGTAAGAAATAGTTTTAAACAGAAGAGAAAAATGCATCTTAAATGTGACCCACAGCTGTTTCAGACTTCCTGGGTCTCTCCCTTGACTCTCACCCATTCATTCATTCATCATGCTTCTAAATTATGACAACATTGGACGTGAAAAAGAAATCTAAGGCTTCTAGGGTCCTTAGCTCCTGGGAGTTTTCTATGTGTATAGAGTCTGGGAACAGACTAGACACACCAAAATAAAAACAAATAGCAATTTATTAAGAATGATGGTCAAAGAAAATGCTTAGCCTCTAGGATATTCACGGAGAGAGATAAAAATGTTGCCTTCCTTGGCCAGATATGGCCTTAGGAAGAGTAGGGGCAGTAGGGCTTGACAGATGGGCAGCTCACAATAAAGAAAGATAGTGGTGGTGGTATGGGTAGAAGAGACCAAGTTTTGGGGACATAGTAATCGCTTTACATATTTTAACTCATTTAAACTTTAATGAGTTAGGTAGCCAATGGCTCCTTCCATGATACATGGCCTTTCTTTTTGTCTGTTTACTATTTAAATGACATTATAAAAAGAAAAAATAAGTAAATAAAATAAAGGACATTATAGAAGCAACAAATCAGGGCCTTGTGTGTACTTTCTGCTGTAGAAGAACATATAAAATTCCCTACGTTTTGAGAGGCGGTAGAGTGCAGTGTTTCAGAGCTCAGGTTCTTGAGCCAGACTTCCTGGGTTCAAAACCTGGTGCTATTTACCATCTGAAGCACTTTGGGAAGTTTACTTAAAACTCTCAGGGGTTCAGTTTTCTTATGTGTAAAAGGGCACTAATAATACTACCTACCCCTACATAACTATCATATCCCGCATCTGCATTTTGGGACTACCTTGTATTCACTGCAGGCTGCTATTTCGCTCTTTCCGCTCACAGTCTCTTGCTAATTCTGCCAGAGATCAGGAGAACTGAGCTGGCTTCAATGGCTGACACTGTATCTTTTCTTCCTGTTAGTCTACCTTGCCCATTTTCACTAGTTATTTTTCAGCTTAATTAATTCTTTATATAGTTCCTTCAGTTATTTTCAACCTCCAGCTATTTTTTTTTCAGTGAATCCACCATCACCTTCCTTGTGGCACTTACCACAATAAATATTCACTTGTTTTTTGTCATTAGGTAATATTTATCCTTCCCTGTAATAAATAGTAGAATATCTATTATTTTGTATTTCATCCCACTTCCATAAAAATGAATAGAGCATGCTTAAATATTTTTATGACGAAGAGAAAAGGACAGCTGAAGTTCTAAGGGTTTCAATGATGAGAGAAAATTGTGCATTTGCTCTTGCTTTCTATACAAATGTAAAAATTAAGGGTAAAACTTGTAAGGGGTGTTAATAATATAGAGGAATATAAATTGCATTTATAAGCATATAATTTTCATATCTGAATCATTGTAAATAAATTTTATTCAAAATTTTTTTAAATTAATTTTCCCCAGTGAAATAAAAGCAAGTAAGAAATGTCAGAATAAGAAACTGATGATTAAAGTTTGGCCTGCACTTGTTAAGATAAAACTACCAGCAGTTAAAATAAATGAAACAGTGGCAAGGTCTTATTTTGATCTATATTTAGTAGGACAGGTCAAAATTCTTGCCATGTTCTTGCTAAAAATTGATTTGTAAGACAGAGACAAGAAAAGTGAAATCTAGGGATGCCAAACCCTTTCAGCTGTATCTTGTGAGCATTCACCTTCTCCTTTGGAGGCCACAGCTGTGAAACTCTAATAAGAGTCACCTGACAACGCTATTCAGCCAATTGCACTGAAAGGGAATCCCCCCTTTAGGACTAAAAGATGGTGACTATGGAAGACACTTGTGTGTGCGCCAAGAGTGCTGTGTCACAGTCTTAGCTTTTGCTTCTTTTGTTTCTTAATCAGTTTGGGGAGTTATGCTTTCCAAGAAAACACTTCTTAGTTGCGGTAGACAGGTAAGTATGATTACTTCTTTTCAGTTACTGACAGCTCTGCTAAAACAATCTACCTCTGCAATTTTACTGACACTGCATCCTCCCCAAAACAAACAAAACAGAAAACGAAAAGCACAGGACTATTACTTAGATTAAGGTTTTTTTAATCTAAGCGCTAAAATCTTAGAGCTGACCAAAACTTTACCAGTGATTTAGTCGATTCATTATTAGCAACTAAAACAAAGCTCAGAAAGTTAGGTATATTACCTAAGACCACTCAGTTTGTTATAATAGCAACTAACAAAAATTATAAAACATACCTACTCTGTGCTAGGGTTTATGTTAGTCTTAGCATCATAATTTATTTATAGTCTTCACAACCCTCCTGAATGATTATTTTTCTATTTTATAGATGAAAAAAATGAAACTGAGAGACGTTCAATGACTTACCCAGAACTACTCCGTAGTAAGTAGTTGTGTTGAGTTTGAACCCAGGTCTGTCTCCCTGAAAACATACATATTCTTTCCCCACATGGTGCTGCCTCTCCAGGCAGAGGAGGATCTTTCCTAGAATGTAGATGTTAGCATTCTGGTCCAGGATCTCTCCAGGGCAGAGCACCTCAGGGCTACTGGTATCGCGTCCTCCTCCTCCCTAGCAGGAATCACTCTGAGGGGTTACCGGCAAGATGGCGACCAGGGCGAGTAAATGAGAGGCTCAGTGTGAGAAACTCGCTCTCTTAGGGCGGTGAATGTAAAGGTTAGCAGCTGTGAGAACATGAGGATTAAGAAATTTGCCCTCTTATATCCCTTTGGAGTCCTAACACCTGGTTGGAAGACAAATCCTTAAGTCAGAATTCCTGGTAGTGATAAATATATATGACTTTTTTCCAATTTAAGCTTTTCTTGCAGTAAGGATACTAAAATAACTCCTTAACTTGCTCTACAAAACTGATGGAATGTAACTTTTTCCTTCCCAGGTGATGTTGATTAAAGTATTTTCAGAGGTCAAGAGAACATCATAAAGTATGAGTCTATAAAGATTCAATGTCAAAAAATTTTCATTTTTTTCCTTTTTTGGATGTTTGCAAAATTACCAACAGCTGAACATAAAAGTAACAAAGCAAAAATTGAATGTGTAAGCCAGAAATGAGAACATTCACGATGTGGGAAAAAAGGATATGGGAAACTAGCAGATCTATTATACAAGAATCATGTTTTAGCACATCATTGCAGGACTCGAGGCCATTAATGGTTTATTAATAGTCATCTGGGAAAATACTACTTTTTCTACTGCTCCGACTAATCTACAAAAATCTTAGAAGATTCTACAGAAGTAAAAGTTTTACAGATGTTTCCTATGAATCTTAGTTTCCAAAATAGCAAAAGGGAATATTTTATGTTTTTTATTTTTACATGTAAGACCAGCAAGTGACTTTTGAAAATACCTCTGTCAATACTAGATAGATATTAAAATAAATGTAGAAATGCTTATAAATGATTATTTAGTAGGAGTATTAGTCCACATATCACTAAATGTTAACTTCAATATTTCTGAATGATCAACAGCTTCTCATTTCAGCGGTGGGATCTTTTAAACACATCAAGAAGTGGAATGAGTCAAACAAAGTGACACTTAATATTTGTTTCGAAAACGAAAGTAACAATATTTGGGTATAGTTTGGTGCAACTGAAGAAATACTACTATCCTCTTACAGAATAAAGTAAGAAGAGGGGTTATAAGTGATGCTTTTTTTCCATAAAGAAATAAAAATTCTTTGCTCTTGCAACTTGGACCCAAGGGATTTCAACTCATCACTTTATGATCATGAATTCACTAACATGCCCACAGCACATCTGTGAAAAATAGACTTTATTTTTATTTACAGATGAACAGAATTGAGAATGACCATACTGTAAATTGGTAGCAGAAAGGGAATAGAATAGAGACACAAATTTCAAACATACAGTCTGTGCCAGGCAGAATAATAGCCCTCAAAGATTGCCCACATCCTCATCTTCAGGACCTGTGAATATCTTAGGTTACATGACACAGGAGAATTAAGGTTGCAGATACAATTAAGATTGTTGATCCACTGACCTTAAAATATGGAGAGTAGCCTGGATTATCCAGGTGGGCTCAATATAATTATGAGGATCCTTAAAAGTGGAAGAGGGAAGGCAGAAGAGATCAGAGTGATGTGGTGTGAGCAATGTTTGACCCAATGTTGTTGGATTTTTTTAATTGAAGTATAGTTGATTTATAATATTACTTTCAGGTGTACAGCATAGTGATTCAGTATTCTTACAGATTATACTCCATCAAAAGTTATTATAAAATAATGGCTATAATTTCCTGTGCTGTACCATATATCCTTGTTGCTTTTCTGTTTTATACGTAGTACTTCATATCTCTTAATCCCTTGCCCCTGCCCCCTTCCCTTTCCCCTTTGGTAACCACTAGTTTGTTTTCTATATCTGTGAGTCTTTTTCTGTTTTGTGTGTACATATATATACTATGTATATATATATATATATATATATATATATATATTCATTTGTATTATTTTTTAGATTTGAAAGTAGAAGAGGAATGTGGGCCCCTCTAGAAGCTGCAAAAAAGCAGGGAAACAGATTCTCCCCTCAGAGCCTCCAGAAAGGAATGCAGCCCTGCCTACAACCTTGACTTTAGCCTAGAGAGACCCACATTGGGCTTCTGACATACAGAACTATAAGATAATAAATTTGTGATGTTTTAAGCCACCAAGTTTGTGGTAATTTGTTATAGTGGCAATTGAAAACTGATACATAGCTGTTTAATCATTTAAGAGCCATTACTACAATCATAATCATTAAAAAAGACTGTAAATAATCAATTTAAGCAACCAGAGAATAACATTTAATTTGGAAATGCAAGTCCATTTTGAAGTAATAAAAGTAGAAGCACACAGATTCCTTGGCATAAAGAAAGATGGAAAAGGAAGTATCTAAGAGGAATGTTTTTTTCCTTTTCCACCAGAATGCTAGAAGAGAAAGGAGATAAATAAAAAGAGCACATTGATCTAAAGGATAAGATAGGAGTGTTTAAAATGCTGCTTGCAATAGCCTTCCAGGAGAAGTTTGGGAATCTTTGTGCTTAGAGATCTTTAAGGTACACAGTGATATGTTCTAGGATGGTTTAGATATATATTAGCCTGATGACAAGGGCCTAGACTAGACAATCTCTCATGGACTCCTCCAGCCTAAATATTCTACACAGACTTGACTCTGTTCAATTCATTGCCACAATATTTATTACCTATCTACACAATGTAGGTCATCCTGCTATGAATAACCAAATAAGACATAAACTTTGACTTTAAAAAGTTCACAGTTTAATAGTGAACCAGAGTTAATCAACCAACCATATTTAAGCTAGACAATGAAAAGCATCATAAGGGATGGATAAGTGATATATTGATTAAAAATCATTAAATATCTAAAAATCAATGCAAAATAACCAATGCATTCTTACTGATTATAAAACAAACAACAATATCATTGGTCACCACTGCAGATTTCCAGGCATCAATTTATTATGATGAGAATTTATCCTGTCTTTCCTAAAACACTAGATAAGAAAAGTGAAAAAGTAAATAAAATTCTTTAATGTAGAATTTCAGCTAAAAAATGCAGAAGGAATGATAGAATTAGATTCTATCTAGAATGTAAAGCTACCATTTTACAACCTCTGTATAAAATAATGAATCTGGGCAATGAGCATTGATAGATGCTAAAACCATTAAGTGAAAATTTGATGATGAATTTTATAATGGAGGGATCAGGCTGAGGCCACCTAAACACACCAAACTGCTTTAACATCACTAAGTATGACACCAGCCATATGTACCTCTTTGGGAGTTGTTAGGAAATAAACCATACCATCTATAAAGTATTCTTTCCCCCAAAATGCTTAACCCAAATCTAAATATCTTTCACAGGAAAGTCAGGGATAGAGAAGCCAGTTCAAAAAGACATGGAAGCAGTCAGTTAAATAGAGACTGTGAACCAGGATGCATAATCCAATTTCTCCAGCAAATCAATGACATTTAAAAAGGGAAGGGAGAGAGGACTGTTATGAATAAGAGACTAATTAGACTTGACAACCAAACCTAACATGTAGAACATATAGGATACTGATTCAAAAAAAGAAACAACTCTAAGAAGGCATTTTTAAAGATCACCAGAGAAATTTAAATATGGACTAGGTATAAAAAAATATTATGGGATTATTGTTATAATGTGATAAAAGCAAGGAATTATTAAAATTATTTCTTATCTATTAGAGGTGCATACTGAGGTGTTCATAAATTTTACAAATATGATATCTAGTTACGCTTTTAAATACCCCTAAAAATAGCGTGTGTGAAGAATACATGGAAAGAGATTAGCAAAACATTGCTATATATTTAAGTTGCATGATGAGACATGAGGGTCATTACAGGTTTCCCTCTCCTTACACGTTTGAATTTTTTCATAAAAAAAGTTTTAAGGAATGAAAATAATTGTAAAGAAATAAAAAGGTACCTAGTCTATTTGATCATCCCTCATCACTGAATTAGCGAAAGCTTGGTATATCTGTGCTAGAAATTTTCTTTATAGTTTTCTACACATATTTTTCATGAGCAGTCTGACTTCTATCACCTTAAGATTGAATGCCTTCCACATCATAGGGAAAGGATGTTTACTACTGACCAAATTTGCAATCTATATTACCAAAGATAAAAAATTATCATAAGTAAAATATTACTTCTAATGCTCAACAAATAAAGGAGCAGTAGATCTGTTTCCGCTTGTTTGGAGGTATGTATACAGCTTCCAGTCACTTTTTATAGTGAAGGGTGAATATGGTGGGGAAATATTTGCAAATTTTCAAATTCCTTATGGTTTATATGGTCAAGGTTAGTGTTGTTACATTTTTCAAAGTGCCTAATTCTCAAATTTTGAGGGA
This sequence comes from Physeter macrocephalus, assembly GCF_002837175.3. Classification (NCBI taxonomy): domain Eukaryota; kingdom Metazoa; phylum Chordata; class Mammalia; order Artiodactyla; family Physeteridae; genus Physeter; species Physeter macrocephalus. The sequence goes on along the minus strand of NC_041214.2, from coordinate 112,255,551 downwards.
TTACAAACTGTAATGTGTCTGCTTTAAAGTGCTTATCTTATGTAAAATTCAGTCCAGACATTTATAATTAATAATGTTACTCTCTTGCCTAATTTTAAAGCACAACAGAGACTTCTCTATGAGAACAAAGGGCTTCAGAACAAAATAGATTCATCTTGAACATTGCTACCTATATGCACGAATGTCAGATCTGGTCTACAGTAGTTCAAGTTATAGGATTAAACTTCGGAAGTTCATGAAAAGACTGTTTAGCAATAATCCTAGCAGTGGATCAAAATATAAATCTCATCTTAGGCTATTCAGGAAGCCTTTGACAGCATTTTAAATAGATGATCCCTTTTTAAAAAAATGTTATCCTTTAAAAACCTTTTATTTGCAAATAATTTTTCTGGAGAAGGCTTGAAAGTACCTACATCCTCAAATTACATTTTAATGTGATAAAAATATTTTCAAAGAAATGTAAAATTTCATAACACAAACTTTAATCTTTTTGTCTGAAATACCCTAAAAATTTTTAAATGTAATACACTGTCTTTTCTTTTTAAAGGTAGCTTGGCATGAATAGACACCCAGAAAGCTGTAGATGGTATTTTCCACCAGAAGAAAGTAAAGACATAGCAGGGAGGAAAATTAATCCACATAAACAAGCTATGTTACAGAGATTTAAGGTATTTTAGCTATTTTTCCCTGTGCAAGTTTAGTTATGTGGTCAGGGACTGTAGGTATAATGGCAATGAAGTTGATTATTTCTGCAGTATAAGCAGGGTATGCATTATATATTTTTTAATGTAAAAAATTGTGCTATGGGTTACAACAATTATGAAGATGTTTTGTAATTATGGCATTTGGTTCAGCTGAGGGTATAGAAAGAACGATGCTTCGAGATTTATGTATCATATAACACCCATTACCTTTTACCTCTTCTTCCTATGCCTGAAACCCAAAGATCTTACCAACCACGGCCTCAGTGTATTTCCCTTCCGCAGGAAGAGGGAAGTACTGGTTTGGTGATAAGTTGCTTCCATATCCCAGGAGAAAACCTTCCAGTTTTACATTAGGATTTGGACGCAGGAACTTCAAGAGGATGGAGTCACTTGTGGTATTGATGTGGACCTTCAGGTTTGGCCTTTTACCTAAAGATGGGAATGAAAATATAGGTGGCTGTTACTTCATCTCTTTAGCATCCCAAGACAAATTTGGAGCCAAAGTTACTGGCTAGAGGCATTGTTATTGGAAATCGTGATATCTAGCTACTCAAGATCATGGCACACCCACCAAAATAGCTAAAATACAGGTAATTTTGAGATCAAAGAAAACAGACTTAATAACATATAAAGCAAAAGCAGTCTAGAATACAAAGTAAAATCTTAGGGTTTAATATTTTGTAGTTTATTATTGAGCAGGTAAATGGGATTTAAGGCTATCTTGGCTATGCACAGTTGGTCAGAACCTTCATTTTATACATCCTATCTGGGAATGGTGAAAGGATCTGAAATTTCTTATTGGTAAATTGAATTACTGCACTTTAAAACCCCCAGCCTCCTCAGTGCTGGTCTCCAGCAGGATCCTCGTGGGACTCAGTGATTAACAGAGTTGGAAAGGGAGGGAAGTGGGTGGGTTTTGGCTAGGGGGTAACTGAGATAGTAGAATAAGGGATTCTAAAAGGAGCAGGGCTGAGAAGAAAGATGATTAGTTCTATTTGGACTTCACTGGGTCAGTGAGACAACTGACTGTTGTCTCACTGATAGTCAACTTACTGTTGGAAATGTCCAACAGTAAGTTGACTATCTAAGTGTGATGCTCGCAAATGGGGTCCAGATCCATCTGGGTGTCTTTAGTTTACAAATGATTATTGGGTGAACTTCCCCAGAGAGACTGCAGAGTAAGCAGAGCAACTCTATATTTTCAAGGCATTATTATTATTATTATTATTTAACTGTGAAGGCAACAGGGATGGACACTCACACTAACCAAAGGTCTTGACCAAGCAATGAGGAAACAACACTGTCTTTTGTCTTTGGGGCCAGAAGGAGCTGGGTCCAAACTGCAGCTCTGCCATATACTTATAAGTGTGCCCTGGCTGCTCACTAACCTGTGCTTGAGCCTTCTTTCTTGATTTGTAACTTATGGATAACGATGTCTACTTTGACAGGTTGTTTACAAAGGTTAGTGCAAATGGCAATGTCTTAAAGCTGGTACACAGTAATTGCTCAATAATTGGTTACTTAATCAGGTCCATCCAAAGCCCGTTAGTCACAGTTTAGAAATTCAAAAAGGCTTTGTTAGGTTTTCGTAAATTCATGTCAAACTTATTTGGCAACAAAACTCAGTCTGAACTGTTATGAGGCCACTTAGTCTTTCTTTAATCTCACTGAATAGTCAGTGTGACTTTTTCACATGTTTAATTATAGGAATCTTTTTTTAAATTAATTTTTATTGGAGTATAGTTGCTTCACAATGTTGTGTTAGTTTCTGCTGTACAACAAAGTGAATGAGTTATCTATCTATCTATCTATCTATCGCCACTCTTTTTAGATTCCCTTCCCATTTAGCTCACCACAGAGCATTGAGTAGAGTTCCCAGTGCTATACAGTAGGTTCTCATTAGTTATCTATTTTATACATAGTAGTGTATATATGTCAATCCCAATCTCCCAATTCATCCCACCCCACCTTCCCCCCTTGGTAACCATAAGTTTGTTTTCTACATCTGTGACTCTATTTCTGCTTTGCAAATAAGTTCATCTGTACCATTTTTCCAGATTCTAATTATAGGAATCTTAATTCCTATAATTAAATGTGCTTAATTAAAGGGTGCTGATCAAGACCCCACTGAAGAGGTTACTTAATACATGGTTTAGGCATCCTAGTACATTTCTAAAATCCAAAGATTTTCTGAATTCTAAAACAAGTCTGGCTCTGAGAGTTTTAGATGAGAGATTGTGGACGTAATTATTTTCTTTCTTTATTTCACTGGGAATTCATATTTTAAAAATATTTTACCTATTGGGAAGACTGTATTTACTAACTTAATAATTCAGTCTATTTCTCATTAATCTAAGACTTATATTGTATATATACCAGTCAGGACCTCTAAATAGCATGGGTTTCCCAAAGCTATCACTCTAAATTTATACTATTCCAGTCAAAAGTCATCCTGGGCGACCTCAATATAGCCACATAGAAGGATTTCATTAGGCCTTTGAAGCAATAAAAACAACGCATCTTGGAGACCAGGCTGTGGGAACCACTCTTGTACTTTAGCAGTCAGTACTACTATTTCCAGGTATGTGCATAGCACTTTGTACTTCCCAAGAATTTGATAAAATTTCTGTAACTTCTTGGTTCTCTGACTGCTATTGCTACACTTGTGGCAAAAAACCCAGAGACACTGAGCAGCTTATCCAAAAGTCTGAGGGAGACTCATCCCCAGCTCACCTAGTCCAGTTCTCTTATAGGACAAATGGCTAAATTGAGGGCAGCCACACCTCTATCAGTCTGCAGGTTAAGTGCAGGGTCAAAACCGCATCTTAGGTTCTCGCTAGGCTGGACTTCCTCCTCTCATTTTTATTGAGAACTTTGTCATGACCCAACTGAGTAAGGAGTAGCTAACCCCCATACCGTAATGCTGAAATTGATGCTAACTGATAATGTTTTGTCCTAACTTTATAAGATTTTGATAAGGTGATATATATATATATATATATATATATCACCTTATCAAAATCATGGATAGACAGATAGATAGATAGATAATCTCACATATATAACACAGATTTTGGTCAAGCCAATTTTCCCCTTCTGAGTTATGTGCCTAGATTATCCCTACAGTTAATCTAGGGTTAATATTCTGCTACCTTATAAGGTTATCGGGTCATATATATATCACCTTATCAAAATCATGGATAGACAGATAGATATAGATAGATAATCTCACATATACAACACAGATTTTGGTCAAGCCAATTTTCCCCTTCTGAGTTATGTGCCTAGATTATCCCTACAGTTAATCTAGGGTTAATATTCTGCTACCTTATAAGGTTATCGGGTCTCACAAAAAATCAAAAAACAGCTGGCCTGTTTCCAACACCTTGTTGGGAAGAAGAGATTAGGAATCTTCATGAACTTAGGTTGCACTCTTTTTGGGCTAAGAGCCAAGAGTCACAGCATCATCACATTAGACCTTTGCTCACAGACTGTGGCCTGATGTACCATGTTATTCCCCCCCTTGGAAAGTGGGAAGGATGGCTGTACCAACTGAGAAAAAGGAAGGTTGTAAACAGAACTACTGACTAACAAAAGTGGAAGAGTTCTTGCTTCCTCTGCCTAGAATTTTCATGACTCCAGTCTTTCTCCCTTTTGCTAATAATTTATGTCAATAAGTACATCAACATCATGTAACTTTTTGAATAAATTAGCATTTATCTGACCTACTTTCTCCAAAATTCCAATTCATACTACTCTCTAGAGCTAAACTTTTAAAAGTCCTGAGAAAGAAAAAAGCACACAAACAAATCTTTTCTCAAAACAGCATCACAAATTTAATAGTATTTTGAGACTCTCATCCCAGTTACTTACTAGATCTAGGAACTCAAATCCCTTTATTATCTTGCTACACATGAATTCTGTCTTTTTTAAAAAAAATTTTATTGGAGAATAGTTGATTTACAACATTGTGTTAGTATACCGGAAAGTGAATCAGCTATACATATACATATATCCACTCTTTTTTAGATTATTTTTCCCATGTAGGCCATTACAGAGTATTGAGTAGAGTTCCCTGTGCTATACCGTAAGTCCTTATTAGTTATCTATTTGTTACTTCTCAACATCGCTCATTTCTCTTTGGCCAGTATAAATCTTCCCACATTCTGCAATGCATACGAGGCCCTGGCCCTACACCTACGCTCACATTGTCACCCAGCATGGATTCCCTCAATACCCCTTTGCTCACTCAGTTATGACCCCACTGACACTTTCAGAGCTCAGCAAAATGGTTAAGCAATTTTTTTGTCCTTTTCATCTGAATAAGTTCCTCAAGTGTCCCTTCAAATGAATGTTTGGACTAGTATTCAATTTTACATTCTTAAACAATTTCCCCAGTATTTTAAGGTATATCTCAGTGCATCCTGTAATAATTTTTCATCTTTGATAAATTTATCTTCACTCCAAGTAATTCTGGCTTAAAGGCCTGGAACACTAGTCATGTAATAACATGTTATCTTTCAACAGTTAGCACGAAGACCTCAGGTGAATGACTTAAGATGGAGATAATAAAAAAAAGTACAACATGATACAAGTTTAACTAGGAAAACATTGATAAGTAAAGTGGCATATATATCGCCCAGGAAAGCCCAGGAGTACAGAGAAATAAGAGTACTGGAAGAAAATTTTATTGCATCCTATATGAGAAACAAAGCCTATACTAATCAAGAGTGAGAGAAAATGAAGAATGTGAGCATTTCAGGAAAGCAACACTAGAACGGCTGAAAAAAAAGATTGTATGTTGGCAAAGTAGAACTTTGGATCTATGACAATTGTTTCTAATCCTCTGTTTGCAACACCCTAGGGTATCTCTAAATATTTCAAAGGGTGTTGTGAAATTTTAAAAGAAAAAAAAATCCCTTTGAAAACAAAATTAGAAATAATCCCCATTTAATTTTTAAAAGAAAATACGTGCCCTGTGGCATTAAAAACAGTGAGAAAGGTAGTGAGATGAGAGAATCAGACAAAAGGTAGAGCGCTACAACTTCATAGAACCCTCTGGATCAACCAGAGGAGTCAGGTTGCTATTGCTATTGCTATAGGCACAGGTGCTGAGCAGACATTTAAGGTTGACCCCAGAATTCTGAGTGCCTGTGCTCAGTGTCAATAAAACTCTGCAAAGAAACATAGCCCAAACACAAGGCACTTAGTTAAGCCAGCTAAACTTCCATGGACATCCAGTCACTGATCTGTGAGAAAGGAGTTACCATCACAACCCATTTAGTAGGAGGAATTCTTTCATGTCTAATTTCTCTTCAGGTTATCTTAACACTTTCCAAAATATTTCAGAATGTGGTCTAAATTGCTGATATGAAGTTGGTCAAGTTGATAAAACCACTTCAATAGAAAAACTGCAAAACACGAAAGTTCTCTTCTAAAAGTAAAAAATATCTATTAGTGTAGTAGCAGTAAATGCCTTAGCCTGTAAGCTCTCAGTGTTGTAAAACAGTAAATAGCAAGTTTGAGAATAATCAGATTAGCAATTATTTCCATAAGATATTAAGTAAAAGAATAGCTATAATAGTGATGTCAATAAAATAATGACTCACTTGTTTCAGGATTAAAAGAATAAACCCTATTCTTTTCTATAAACCCAAAGTATGTTCCTCTTTTTTTTTACACACATTCTATTTACACTGCCAACCTCTATACTTGTTCAGTCACTTATTTTGTTATACAAAATCAAATTTTCTCAGACATCAAAATAATTAAATCAATCCCCATCAGTTCAGATATGATATGTGAAGCATAGGCTTTAAAAAATGATAAATTGGACTTGATCGGATTTTAGTTTTGAACTTTAAAAGGACTAATAAGATAAAGAAAAGGCTAACTGCAGATTGGCAGAAAACATTTGCAGGACATTTACCAATTAGAGGCTTGCATCCAGAATATTTAGAAGAATATTTTCTACTCAATAAGACAACAAAACATTTAAGAATAAAAGGCAAAAGGCTTGAATAGATCCCTCACTAAAGGAAATATATGATAACCAAGAAGCACATGAAAAGATGACATGAGGGTTGTCAGATGTTTTCAGTAAGGGGTCAAATAGTAAATATTTTAGACTTTGCAGACCAGATGTTCTCTATTGCAACTACTAAACTCTGCCATTGTAGTACAAGAGCAGCTATAGACATTATGTAAACCAATGGACACGTTTGCGTTCCAATTAAACTCTATTTATAAAACTAGGCAGTTGGCTAGATTTGGCCACCCAGTCCTAGTTTACCAAGTCCTGGTCAACATCCTTAGTCTTCAGGGAAATGCAAGTTAAAACCACAGTGAGAGATAACATACACATTAAGAATGGCAAAAATGAAAAGACTGTCAATAACAAGTGTTATGCAGAATTTGGAGCAACTGGAGCTCTCATACATTTTGAGTATGAATGTTAAATATTTCATGAAGTTTCACCACTGGTGAAAACCGTTGGTCAGTTACCAAATAACCCATCAATTTCATTCCTAGGTATTTACTCAGGAAAAATGAAAATATAAGTTTATGCAAAGACTTGTGTGCAGATATTCAAAGCAGCACCAAAATGGAAAGAACCTAAATGTCCATCACCGGTTGAATGGATAAAAAAATTATGGCTTTTCCATACAATGGGATATGACCCAGCAATAAAACAGAACAGCATTTCAATGTGGTTGAATCTCTCTGGTTTACCATAATGCCACTGTAGAATGAGCCAAATCTTCCTCACCTCTGTAATCACCTTATACAGACTCTCCTGACGGAAGGACATTCAAGCATCTTGCCATTACAGCACTGGTGAAAGTAGTTTTAATAGTGCCTAATATTATTATTCACCATTAAACAAATGGTACATATATAAAAGCAGCAAGTCCTTTTCAGGCATTACTATGCTCCAAGAACTGAACATTCTAAGTTTCAGATGTATTCTGTGTTCTTCTCAGACAGTTAGCTTGCAAGTGGAAACATTCCAATGCCTTCATGATCAGAGCAGCTAATTAAGGAACTATCAAGATGTCACATCTCAAGTTTATGTATTAAACAGGGCAGTTACTGTCTGATAACACATTCAAAAGTTTCCCCCCAAAATCACAGCTGATGGCATAGATTGTGTTTAACTGAACTATAATGCTAAGTTATACAAACCATAATTTTAACATGGGACTTGGCTTGTTTTAATTCTTTGGGAGTGAAAAAGGTATCATATAACAGTGGTACTCACATGACTCTACCTGTCCTGGTACCATGATCCAAGGAAAGATGTTAGAAGGAGAAATAAAACCATATGGAATTACATTAATTTTTCTGTGACAGCCATAAGGTAAAAGGAGTGGCCAAGGCAATTAGACAAGTGTCTTCAGTTGTTCCTGATCATTCAGTAGAAATGTGTAGTCTGTAGTTTATAACATGGCTTTTCTTACCAATAACAACCACCTGAAAGCCAGTGACATGACTAGAAATTTTCCATAGCAAGAAAAGCACGGCACCTTCACTTAAATATTTTAAGGAGAATGAAGATTAAATATCACTATTAATCAAATAATATTGGGTATTGTAAAAACTACTTCTACAAGTGCTGTAATGGCAAGATGCTTGAATAACCTTCCATCGGAAGGAAAGCCTGTGCAAGATGGTTTCGAAGAAAAGGGAAGTCTGGGCCCATTCTGCGGTGCATGATGGCATGCCAGACAAGATAGGTGGAAGGAATTAAATTGCTTTGGTGATGATGGTGGGGGGGGGATGTATTCAGAATTATAATTAAAAGCACTCACAAAATAATACTAGACAAATCTTTTAAAATTTCAAGTTGTTATATTCTTACTATTAACCCCATATATCTCATGGTATCCTGGCTCTCTGGATCTCCAGATTGGAATTCTTCCTCAAAACCCCAAAGATTCTCTATCACTCTCTTCCCAATGCTTTACCAAGGCCCAGTAAATAATTTTTGAGAACTTGCAAAGAGCTAGTGTGCAGTAAACACAGAGCAGCTCTACAACATGTCTTCCAGAAACAGGGATGTCAATGACAGTTGTTGAAGTTGCGCATTGCAAAAGTCTAAATGGCACCATTCAAACCGTCTTTTATTTACGGCCCTATATAGCAGCCACATTCACAAAGATGATGCAAAAATAATTGCTATTTACAAAAATGGGCAATTTGGTAAAGGTAGCCATCTTGAAATTCTCTAATCTCTTCCCATAGGTCTCAAACTGCTCCCACCCACCCACCCCGGCCTTCTTACTTCATGCCTTTGATTTCTATCTTCCCTGCCTTCTGATTCTGCTGTCACAGCTAATGAGGGGCTTTGGGTGGCATGTTGCCTGGCGTAAGGAAGATAGGGACCTAGCTACAAACACTTTCGACATTGTGCTCCCTAACTTACAAATGAAATTACTTCACCAAATATATACAACTCAGATGATGAATCAGGGATCTAAATAAGAACAATAGAGGAAAAGGGATTCTGGGCATTCAGGAAATGATGAATTAATAGCACACAGCTTTAGAGGTGAATAGAAGGCATCCCTTCTTGTGTTTTTTACAATATAAGAATATATGTATGGAAGCAATCTAAGTGTCCAGCAACAGGTGAGTGGATAAAGATGTGGTATATACATACAGTGGACTATCACTCAGCCATGATAAAAGAATTAAATTTTGCCATTTGCAGCAACATGGGTGGACTTGGAGGGCATTATGCTAAGTGAAATAAGTCAGACAAAGACAAATACCGTAAGATATCACTTACACATGGAATCTAAAAAATACAACAAACTAGTGAATATGACAAAAAAAGAAGCAGACTCACAGATACAGAGAACAAATTAGTAGTTACCAGTGGGGAGAAGGAAGGAGGAAGGGGAAATATAGGGGCAGGGGATTGAGAGGTACAAACTATTAGGTATAAAATAATCTACAAGGATATATTGTACAGCATGGGGAATATAGCAAATATTTTATAATAACTATAAATGGAGTATAACATTTAAAAATTGTGAATCACTATATTGTACACCTATAACTTACCTGTTATATATCAACTATACTTCAATAAAAAAGAAAGTATATAAGAACTACCTTTTAAGAATATGTAAGAAAATATCTGAAAGTATAAGAAAAAATCTTGATTAAAATAATTTAGATATATATAAAGCAAGATTTTTATAAATCTAAGGAAAGATTTGCTTCTTTAAAAAGTATAGGAAAAATGTTGTGGTTAAAGTCCCATAAGCCACATGGACAGCTGTCAAAGCTAGGGACTGGGGGGCTTTAAATAAACTCACAATTTGACTTTACACATACAGGATCAATGTTAGCAAGAAGCTCACAACAGAGCGTCCTGTGATCTCTGCTCCAGCTCAAGCAGAGCAGGCTGCTCCCTCTCCTGTGCCCCGAGGTGAGACTGCCAGCTGGAGGACATGTGCCCACAGGCGACATGTGCCCACAGGCAACATGTGCTCTCAGAGTTCAGGAAATAAAAAGTCCAGCTTACCTGGAGAGCTCCCCTCAGAAGCCACACCCGAAAGATTCCCATAGAGCTAACACCCCCCAGGAGTCAACTAGTTAACATTTTATTAGGACATTACGGTCATCAGCTACACACAGAGGATGTTTTGCTATTGAATTCAGAAAGAAATGCCATTTTGCCAAAAATCTGAGGGAGAAAATGTTTTCTTCCTAATGGGGCACTTTATATCTATTTGCCCAGCTTTTGTTTGTGTAAGTGAGTTCCATTTCAGCTAAAACAACCACGGTTTCAACCACAGTTTCCACCTGGGTAAGAATTTCCAATGCCCTGATTCCTCAGGCCAATACTTCGCCATCTGGTGACTTTGGATGACTGAATTAGACTGAACCTGCCAATGTTGATATTTCAGCACTGCTTGGCAGGGCTAACAGTTTTACCAAAGGAGCAAAAACTTCATCACCTACTTTATAACCCAACCAATAGCCCAGCAGGAAAATTACTTTTGGTAGACTACCTTCTAAATCAATAGCCTCTCATCCTTAAGGAGAAATCTTATCCTGAGACATATACAGTTGTCACTTGCACACACTTCCTTGATCTAATTCTCCCAAAATCAGTCTTTAAAGTCTGAAGCATGCTAGGGTTTTTTTGTTCGTTTTTTTTCCCCAGGGGGTGGGTAGGAGGGGCAACTACATGCAATCCATGACCATGTATTTGCTATAAAGGAAAGGAGGCAGTAACGTGGTTCACTTCAAACAACTACAAAGTCTAAATAAAATCTATATTTGCTTTGGGGAATTTGGGGAATTAGTATTTTTACTCATCTGCTTTTCATTGTATCCATTCACTTACAACAAGGTACTAGGCATTAGTGATACCAATTCAAATATGACCTATCTGATCACAAAGATTGTGCATTCTAGTAAATTAGGCACATAAATAAGTCAACTATTTCAGTGCAGCATGATTAGAACAATTTGTTCAATGCAGCTACAGGAGAGGGGCTCTAGATCTGATGGAAGGGGTGGAACAAGAGGGTATATAACAAATGTGTCCCTTTGGTTTTATTAAACTGGTCACCAAAATAGTTTTTATGCCATGAGGATATGCCAAATTCAGGTAGGAAAGTAGATATCAAAATCTGTTTTGTAATACTTTTTCTGTACTGCTTTAGACAACTGGTAGATTCTTGGTAATTATTATTTTTTAATACATGTACACGAAAAAGAAGAAAAGGCTATGGGACTTAAGAAAACTCATTCTTTTCGTTCTTTTTGTGCTTGATTTCATGAAAATCCTGGAGGTGATTTGCTTACATGTTCTTGCTATTTAAAGTAACGCATGATAACAATAGGTACTCCTGATGGAAAAAGGGATAGGCTCCATGCCAGGGTTCTTAAAGACGAGTCCCGGGCTTCCCTGGTGGCGCAGTGGTTGAGAGTCCGCCTGCCGATGCAGGGGACACGGGTTCGTGCCCCGGTCCGGGAAGATCCCACATGCCGCGGAGCGGCTGGGCCCGTGAGCCATGGCCGCTGAGCCT